>NW_025782894.1:0-32818 GCF_021130785.1 Homalodisca vitripennis | reverse complement strand
AAAAAACATACAGAGAAAAACTTTTTAAACTGCAGAAGATAGTTTGTGAGGTTAACATGTGGATTGAGATACAGAGGTAGGTGTTTTCACAGATAACGCATATTAACTTTACCGTCACTGTTTAGCTACTTCGTATGCGTGTATATCTTGCACACTTGCATAATTCCAGTTCATCAACATCAGCATCCAACCAAGAATTAGGATCTTCTTATCATACGAAGTCATAACACCAACCATTTTAGGTTATCCACTATTTCCCTTGGTGCAACATATTTTTTAAAAAAAACTTAATTTATGCACCAGTATTAATTTATTTAAATAAAACATATAAAACACGTTTTGAATAAACATATTGTTATCCTCTCGATGAGTGCTTGATTAAACCTAATTTTTTATGATTTTATTATTCTTATACGTACATTATATTAATATTACACTTTAAATATAAAAATTAAAATAAGTTCCCATTTAAAACGCGTCTTGTGACGAAACCGATGGAGAAAAGGTAAACAGTCACTGGACCTTTTCTTGTAGATAACTTCACTCCCACACAAGCGTCTTTTCGTCAGGCACGAGCCACGACTTACGGTTTTAGACAAAATACAGAGCCTCAAACAAAAGTCTACAATTGAAAATTACGAACATTTGACAACATTTTCGAATTTGAAAGTATTTTTTCGGGTGTGTACCGGTAAGGATGCGGAGACAACTAATGTGCCTATTTTGTAGATCAGAACTTTACCACTAACTTAACCTATCCTAATCTAACCTAAACCCATCCTAATTTCACCATCGGGGTGCCACTCTGGGTTAAAACAATGGATGTTCCACTCTAGCGTCACACCATCAATATACAGCTCTGACATAACATCCACCAGTCTGTTATTTCACAAGCAGTATGCCACTGCTTCTCAATCAACCGGTGTGATATTCATTGCTTTAATACCATCGGTTATGCAATTCTAGCGTTTACTCCATCAGTGCACTACGCTGTCGAAAACATTACCTGTCCGTTATCCATTAATTCATTCATAAAATAATGAATGTTGTTTCCCATTGCAGATGTGGCATAGCTAATTCAACACAATTTCTGACACTTTACATAATTCAGTAGAAGTATAATAAAAATATATAACCAGGTATTAAAAGCTTTAGCCGATACGAGATTTTAAAATAGCATTAACTTGACAAAAATTGATTCTAAAAATTTTAATCTGGTCTATTAAGAAATTACGTTATAGTATTTGAAGGTCTTACTTTCAAATATTGTTTTTGAAACAAGACTATGCTATGGTGTTTTGTAATTTACTCTTCTCTCTTCTTAATATACTTTAGGATCTTTTGTCTAGCAATAGAAGAGTATGTATACCTAGTATTGTAAATATTAATTATTGTAAGAATTTATTATGTTTATATAAAAATCCAAAGAACCCCAACCCACCAATGTGTCCAATAGTTCATATTTTACAAACATGTAAAGAAAAGACGATAACAGCGTACTGAATTATATTATCATAAAAAGAAGAGAATAAAAATACATTGGCCGAGGGGATTTTGAGGCGCTATTTTTTTACATCAAGGGAGAGGATATTTACCGGATAGCGTTGGAAATTAAATACTCTTGGACAGAGACAGGGTTTAATCAGGACTTTTATAAAAACATTTTTAATGCCATGTTTCATTACAATATTCTCCTCAACTGCAATCCAGTTAGCGAAAACCTACATTTAATATCTAATTACGAATAACGAAATCATTTATGACATGTTTGTTGAAATGCTTAAATATAAGAACTTAATAACAAATACTATTTTTAATTAGTAAAGTTTACCAATATTTAAAATTGGCTTCTAAGAATGAAAATTAATTAATTTTGTTCTTACATGTCACGATACACAATGGCATTGCAATATAAGTAATTTTATCTTACATACATACTAGAATTAATATTAATAAACATCTTTTTGATTGTTGTATGGTAAACTCTGATAGTTATACATAATTAATTCAATGCACATTATAAAGTATTTTTAGTAGATAGTTTTTTAAGGCTTGAGTATAAAATAACAGCGTTAGAATATTTTTACCAATTATTCGTATACAAGTGACAGTAAGAATTAGTCTAAGCTTAATTCAACCAACACTCATTAACTCGTACATTTTTATGATTATATTCAGTATGAGACAATGAAGTACCAATTTAATTATTTCTAAATCAATTCAAGTAAACAACATAGGTGGGAATTCAATTTAAACATTGAAAAAAATGTAAGTTTATTTTAAATTCAAAGTTTACAAATAATGAAAATGTCTTTAAATCAATATTATATTCAGAATAAATTATATAGGCCCAGTTAAAAATCAAACTATTTATGATGCACAGTTTATATAATTGTCCGCCAAAGCTGAATTTATCAATATATTTTAACAGCACATGTTCTCCTATTCAAGAATGTCTGGGAATAAAAAATTACAAATGAAATTAAATATATTCTTATAAAACAAATCAATATTTAAATACAATCGCACCGTAACACTATTAAATGGGTTACACATTGTAAATTTCCTTTATTATCTGTAGGTTTTAAATATATGTTGTATATCCAATCTGGTTTAGGCGCTGTAGATCACGTAATCCTTCTATTGAAAATCTTGAAGTATTAATGGATTTGTCATATTATTGTAGAGTTTCTCTCTTATATCGCAATAACAGAATATTCCCTGATTAGTTTTTGAGGAATCTTATGGAAAATGTTAAATTGGATTCTATTTTACGCGTGTGGTTGGATTGTTGAGAATATTTACGTGCCTCGGTAATGACGCAATGATATTATCAGGGGTATTACTAGTGGAAAGGGTAGGGATATAAAATTTCAACTCTTAGAATTGCGCCCTTATTGTAATAGATACACAATGTTTAGAGTTGTGTGTTCATTTTTATTAAGATTCTGAACCGGCCTGCGTGACATTTTGCATAAGTTTCCGTAAGGCTTGCTTCGAACAAATTTTAAAAGTAAGTGTATTATTCAATTATATAATATAATTTTTTAAATCTATTGGCTTAAGGTGTAAGGTTCTAATACCTAGTTATATATTTTGATTGTAATTCTGATGTGTGTCTGGATTTATGTTGTACTTGCTATGCTATATATACAGCTAGAAAATATTCAAAATTATTTGAATGAGCATGTAAGATTAAATCTTCGTCTATCACAGAGAAGAATGTAGGGTCTAGGCACCATGCTAAGAGTATTAGCGTACCTGGTAATTGTGATGCTAAGTTCCATATTCTTCACTTACTACCCTTTCCGAATAGTCACAGGATGGACCTTTTTAGCATGATTGGGCATTAAGTACAACAGCAATCATATATGATTGGAAGCCAATCGGTCGTAGAAAGCGGATCTCTGTACATACGGCTGGTTTGAGAAAAAAAAAAAAAAAACAATTTCAGGTCAATAACGTCCACCGGCCGACCTTTGCATGTGTGCATAACAAGAACAAAAAGTAGTCCGCCGAACTTGTGGAAAGACCAACTTTTTTGTTATGACGTTGCAGGCTACTCTGAACTGGTCGTACACAGGCTTAATTGCAAGTACGGGAATCAGCTACATTTGCATAGATTTTACGTATTTGGATAGCTACTCGGTTGCCGCCGGAAATGGCAAAGACAGTAAAATTAAAGAGCTAAGAATGGTTTGCTGCTTGTAAATTTTAAATTAAACTGTTAAATACACACAAGACTCAACTTTTATAGAGCGTTGCCACATGCTATTTAAAAAAAAATATTGGTAACATTAATTTGCCATATGCTGCTGGCTGCAAATATTAAGAATCATCAGCTAACAGCGTGTTGCTGCATCCTAGTGAATTTACCATGTGCTTTTGGCCTAATATTTTAAGAGTCAGCTGAGACAGCGCTGCTGCATGATGCTATTTACTCTTAATTTGCCACATGCATGCTTTTTTCTGTCTCATTCATTGAAATCGTATCGCTACAGGTTCGTTACTCTTAATTAGCCATATGTTACTGCACAAATGTTTTCATAAGCTGAGAGCGTTTTATATTTATGGTGTGACGCTAGAATTTCATAGTTTGCAAAGAGTAGTACACCAGTTATATCGAAGCAGAGTGGCACACCTATGGTGGAATAATAGACTGGTAATGTAACGTCAGAGTTGTATATTGATTGTGTGACGCTAGAATTGCATATCGATGGTATAAAGCAAAGAGGAGCACACCCAGTTGATGCAAAGCAGAGTGACACACCTATGGTGGAATAATAGACTGGTAATGTGACGTGAGAGTTGTATATTGATTGTGTGACGCTAGAATTGCATATCGATGGTATAAAGCAAAGAGGAGCACACCAGTTGATGCAAGCAGAGTGACACACCTATGGTGGGAATAATATACTGGTAATGTGACGTCAGAGTTGTATATTGATTGTGTGACGCTAGAATTGCATATCGATGGTATAAAGCAAAGAGGAGTACACCAGTTGATGCAAAGCAGAGTGACACACCTATGGTGGAATAATAGACTGATGATGTGACGTCAGAGTTGTATATTGATGGTCTGACGCTGAATTGCATTTCGATGATATAAAAGAAAAGGGTAGCACACCAGTTTGATGCGAAGCAGAGTGGGTTATTGATGTTGAAATTATGAACTTATAACGCGATCTAAGTTGTACATTGATGGTGTGACACAAGAATGGCACATTGACAGTTTGAACCCAGAGTGACACAATGATTACGTCCATCATTACATAGTGACACAAATTTAATGGTGTGACGTCAGAGTAACAAATCAGTGGTGTTATTACCGCCAGAGTGGCTTACGTGAAATGAAATGATTTTGTATAAGCCATTATCGATTCATCTATCTTATGTATACTTAATGTATTGCTTGGTTGACATTATAGTATTTTAAAAAAAAGTTTAGTTTATGCACTGGTTTAAATTTAGTAATGATTTTAGCTATATATTTATAAGAGATTTTCATAATACATATTCTTTAAAATTTATCACACTTAAAAGGATTCTTTACTTGATTTTCAAATTCACTTCTCAATTGTATAAATTTAAAGGCTGAAGTGTTCAATGCACAGTACAATAGTATATCATTGTAAGATAGTTTGGCTGAAAGTTACGTCAGTATAAGCAAAGGAAAGCTAGAGTATGTCGGAGAACACGTAGTAGAGCGAGTACGTGATATCCATCCAACGTCTCTCTACTCCGTCAGAGTGTGATTCCATTACCTGACAGCTTTCGTTCTTGTAATGTGTTTTTTTATGATTATCCTTTTATTTCTTCTCCGAGTAATATAGTATTATGTGCTTTACAATATTCAATAAGATAAATAACAAAGTTTAGAAACTAAAGGTAAGAAAGAGAATGAGAGGGAGAGAGAGAGTGAACGAGAACTCAGGGCACGCCAGGGTAATCCCGAAGTTGACGGCGGATCACGTCTCGTGACAGATTGGAATTGGATTCTACTAATCCATCCTTCACTTACAGAAGAAACTCGGTTGAGTTTGAATTAGAGGATTAATAGGATTTAGAGTTAGCTGAAGCGCAGAACATGAATATTGTTTCGTGTTTGATATTTTGAATGGCTTGTATGAAATGAAGTGTATTATTATGGTTAATTTTAAAATTAACAATTTGCATTATTAGAAGCTAGAAAGTATTATGTTATTTTGATACAAAGTGAATAGAGAAGATTAATGGAACACTAAATTAACGCAATATGCAATAGAGTAAAAGTTATAGCAACATTTGTTACAGTTCAGTGCTTAATTTTAATATTAGTTGAAGGTTACCTGTAGTAGAAATTTAATATTTAAACAGCTAAAAGTAAAAATTTTTATACATTTTCAGTTTGTAGTATACAATGTTTTGGAGGAATAAAGTTTAATTTACAATTTTTACTTTGAATCTGTGCCAACAGTAACAGGAAGTGGTACTAAGTACAGGCACGCGTGGTACTAAGAATTTTTAATCGTTTTATTTAGTTAGCTTCGTTTGTATAAAATAAAAAATATATTTTATTTTAGAATAAATTAGAAATTCTTGTTTTATTAGAATTTTATAAGAAAGTTTAATATTTTAGTTAGATTTTAATTTTGAGTAAAGATTGTCAACTCTGGTTTATTTTATTGAAAACAAGAAAACTTTTGTTGAGAAAATTGTTTACAAGACAAGTGGTCATGTATGCTATTGGGTGATGAAATATAAATATTCGTAACTATATAAATATTATTTTATTGAATGCCATTTTTAATTTTGAACTTCTATGAAACTGTGTAGATTAATACATATTTTTTCCAAGTAATTCAAGAAAGTATTCCTCCTGTCTGCATACATCAATTAAGCATTGTAAGGAACTTTTAAAACTGGAAACATAAGTGTAAATAAACTGATAAAAAATTATTTAAAGGGAATTCTGTAGGTTTTCCAAAAAGAATATGCATAAGATTTTGTTTTAGCGCAACTTTAAAATTTGAAACGAGAAATATCTTATCCAAATTTTCTATAGAGGAAAAGAGTTTTTTCAATTTAGTAGTAAACCATATTCTCCCCTGTATCTAGGTGTAACAACTCTAGTTTTTAAGAGTTTTTCGCAATTCATCAACATAAATTGTTTAACGTGTAACGTAAGTGTAAATGAGCCTCGTGAAAATTGACGTTATATAAACCGTATCCGAAGAATAAATGGAAAGACGGGCTTGTGTGAAATGTAAGGCTTTAGGAAAGTATTATTATAGAACAAGGGTCATATCTGGGGATTGTATAAAAATATTTTTATAAATAGTATTTTTTATAACGAATGTATAGCAAAAAAATGCATTCATATCAAAACTCAATAAATTATTTAAGTTATTAATATCACTAGGTGCAGTGTGCAAACTCCTTCTACAATATATTAGCGTTACCGTATTTCCAACGAAATCCAGGATGGAAAATACGAGATTTATTCTAAAATAAGATATTAATACCAGTAGCTCTCGCGGGGAATTCATGTTTGTGATGTTAGTAGCACTGGAAGGAACGGCGGAAGGAAACGAAGGGGTCTCAAATCGTCAGTAGCTTGTTTATTGGCATTTAAGTGTGTAATGGCTTTACCACTTATATATAGCCATTCTGTAATAATTCCAGTGGAATTTAATCATTCTAATAGCCGAGAGTATAAATAAGTCCAGATGTAATATTTCAGAAACTTCATCATTGGATTTTATTACACCAGGACGAGACATACTTCTACAGGAGTATCAGGGTATCAGGAGGTAGTGTATGAGGGAAATGTGAGATTTAACTTTCTTTCCAAGTGTAAAATATGGAATTCTCTTTCCGGTTTATGGACAGGACAATATCAAGCCAGCATGAGACAAAGTGGGTTCCGGAGTTCAATTTCGGAAAAAACGGAAATTGATGATGAAGCTAGAAAGTGGCGGACACTGCTGGCCGTTGTGACTGATCACGTGGTATCCCGAAAACTGATTGACATCGTGTCTCCCAATCCGCTGTTCGACAAATATGACGACGTGCTGAACTATCGTAACATTCCACATCTTTTCGTAACACCATCGTGACTGATCGATTGACTGGAATGTCGCAAGTTGTCTGTACGATTTGTGTCCAAGGTGTTTACTGAAGCACACATTTGATAGTGTCAGTGCCGTCTAGATGTTTATCACTACCAGTTTTGAGTCTCATATTGATTGAAACCTGAACTTTTTACCGCAAAGGGAAAATTTCAATAAACGCTGGCCGTAAATTAATGGAAATTAGTAAGATTTGCTTGGCCTATGGGTTATTTTAGTGCTAGAAATGGGTCGCTATTAACTCCACCTTGATGCTAGTAGAGTTTAATACTACATTTTGATTCATGGCTATAAAAACCTGAATTCTTTGTGTACGAAGCACAACATTTACTGGATTGGTTTGCTCTATGCCCCAGGTATTTGATTTTTTATGGTAAAAATATGTTCTAGATGTCTTTTTTCTCCATACGTAAAATCTTCGTAGTAAATCCAATTTTTGGTTGAGTAGATATCTTTGTTTTAATTTCCGAGTTTTTAAAATACTTGAAAATAGTATATGTTTGCTATATTAATTATATTATTTAATATTTACTTTTTTTAATTAAATTTATTTCAGAACCTACAATCATACACGCTACACACTTTATATACACGAAATTAGTTTCCACATGGGCCACAGAGGCTTGTGCGTGATGACGAGTCGAATTTTTGTTGCTGTGCACCCGCGGTAATTATAATAATTAACATATTAATCATAATAGACAATTTTTTATATTGAAAAAAACAATTACTGTTTTTTTTCAAATCTACAATAAAAATAAACAACTATAAATTTTAATTTTTTCCTTTATCAATTTAATTAAATACATAACAAATAATTTACAACAACTAACTTTTCAATTCTTGAACAGTATTTTGGAGGGTTGAATAAGCTGAATCAGAAACCCCAGCGTCCAGAGCCGGAGATTATTGTATTTTAGTTAACTAATGCTATTACAAAAAATGCTGTTTTACGTTGATAACGTATATTCTATACTTAAAATACGAATACTGTGTAAACAAAACTTTAAAAAGAATTCCTGCTTTGCTAAAATACAATTTTTATGGTGAATGAGCTGTTGTGTATCGCTCATAAAAGCATTTCATCGCGTTTCGCGTTCCTTTCGTGATTCTTTTTTGTAACCGTATTTTCCCTTTATCTAAGCGTAAAACCTTCTCCTCTTCTCCTGGAAGACATTTTAATACATTTCAAGCAGAACAGTGAAATCAATAAACAGTTATACGCAATGCTTACACCAGATTGTTCACACCAGATGGTATATTTTAAACAGATTATTAATGAAAACGCTATAATTATGCAAAGCTTACCTTAAATATGTGAGTAAAATTGAGACTATTAAAAAAATTACTCTTAACATTCAGAGGGCAGAGAGTGGCGGAACCCGGGTAATTATATTGTTTGTTTAAGAAAATATCACGAGATTGGACTTCTAATCAAAATTTCAGCTCGGTCGAGAAATATAGGTTGTAACTTAAGTCCTGATGCGCTGGATATATTCCAAACGGATTGTGGTAGTAGTGTACAATCTTTACCATACTAATTAAAATCATTTGTAGGAGTTTTTGTTCGCTAAAAAATTTCAAAGGTGTGCAAAAAAGGGATACATTTAAATTTTCAAATTACAACCCCTACCCTGTGACATGTAATTTTAAAAGCATATTCAATATAAACACAATGGCACGGAGGCAACTTCTTTGCTACGTTCCTAGCAAAAGTTAGGGCAAAATAATACCTTACATTGTAATGCCAACTAGAACAAGACACTTATTACCAAAAATATGTACACTAAAAAATTAGATACTACGTAAAGGGATACGCTGGGTACCTCAAAGTCGTACTAGAGGATATAAAGGCTGCACATCGATATCTCAATCCGCTTGGAATATATCCAGGCGCATCAGGACAATGTAAACCCTGAGGTGTAGGGGTTCTTTGCCAATCACTTTTGTTAGGAACGTCGTAGATATTTTTATTCATGTAATTGTTGTTTCAATTGAATATACCTTCAAAATGATAAGTTAAAAGATAGGGGCTACAATTCAAAATGTAAAGTTACCCCTTTATCCCCACCCCTTTAAAAAGAGGGGAGGAATTTTCATCCTTTAAAAAAATCCCAAAACAGTATTTTAATAAGTTTGATGAAGATTTTACATCGATATGTAAATTCGTTTGGAATATAATCCACGCGTATCAGGAATTAATGTACACCCTGTATATAAGCAGTGCTTAATAGTTTAAACAATGCATTTTTTGCGTTATGACGATATCACATACAAAGTTTGTTAAAAGTTGCAATTGAATAAAGTAGAGAAATTTAGTATTATGAATTAATATTTAAGTACATCTCTTGTAGCCCAAAGAGGATAAATGATATAACATAAAATAATAAAACATACAGAAATTATTGTATGTTAAACAAAACGCGAACTTCAGTGATCTCATGCGGATATAAAGTTGTCGAAGAATGTTCGTAACAAATTGGGCCTCTACCTCCCTTCCCTAACAATTTCATTACGTTTTACCTCTTCCAATCATTTCTTCCCTCAAGTCTGACAGCAAAACAGGGGTTTATAATAAACTGTCAGCTTTAAATAAGTGCCTATTCTATTATAGGGACTATCCATCTATAATCTAATGGAATAAATCATGTATGAAATTTGTATTAACTTTTGTTGTTGTATATAATTTGTGCAGATAAATAGATGTACCGCTCATATTCTCAAAGAATAAATATTGAAAAACACGGTAATTATATATTTTTGAATTAAATATATTTGATATGAAACGATTAGTTTTTACTACTCGCTAGTATTTTGACATTTTTTTTGTTTTATTATAAAGTTAAAATTGTATCTAGTGACATCCAAATTTTTATCGCGAAATTTGTCATGAAGTAGTATGTAATATCGATAGTTTCGAAATATAATAACTGTGTTGCAAATGTATACAAATATTATAATATAAATATGCACTTTTATTTTGTTTAATTTTCTTTTTGTTTTATTTGCAATTAAAAATAAATCGTAAATTGAAATATAAAATAGATAAATTTGAATATAAATTTTCCTTACAACCTGAAAAAAGAAAATATACAATAGTATGTAATTTATTCAAATAATAAAAATTCTTCAGAGGTTCAATGATGATGAGCACAACTAGCAACTAGTGCCTGACATTACAGGAATTTAATCACTGAGGATAGGGTCAACATCTTACTTTATAGTGCGGCCTTGATAGCGCATATATTCCATCATTACTATACTTTTATGGGACAAAATATCGAATTTGGTCTATATGTTCAACTATCATTTCATTACCACTGTTTTATATTATTTATGAATTAAAATTGAACTCATATATTGCACCTGCGTGTGCTATACAAAGTATAAGTATGAAGGATTTGAAAAACATGAATTACATTTTAATTACATTTTTATAATAAAAGAAGCAGCCGTCACAAGTCTAAAAAAAGAGTGATATTTAATAAAATAAATTAAATTGTTCATACGTTTCAGTTGTATCGATATCCCAGCTCCAATACCTACTAAAACTGAAATACATATTGCTCCAACATGGTAGTAATATATTTCAACTATAATTTCAGCTCTACTGCATTCACTGTTTAACAGGAAATTGCTGCCTTGATATCCTTCCTCTACGAGAATAAAATTCTTGAGCGCTACAGTCTCTTTTTGTTGTTGTAATAATTTGTTTTTGCTTTCATGAACAAGCAAATTATTCACTCTTACTGAAAATATTTTACTATATCATACAACAATATAATTAATTTCATAGAAAGATAATATTAATTACTATTAGCGAAGTAAAAAACGAATTTGTTACATTAATAGTTTTTTTGAAACCCTGTCCATCAGACAAGGATTGGTTTAATGTTTTCAATATTAATTTATGAAATTTATAATAGCAATATTTCAATAAAGCAGAAAAATTATGTTTTTATAAACTATATTGCATTATTATAGTATTTACTGCCAAAAAGAATAAAACATTATGAATATAGATGATGCGCCCTGAAAGGATTAACACATTTATTAAAAGTCTATTAGATTCTTCAGCCTTTCGTTATTTTTATTCATAACATATTCTACATTATTCAAAAACCAAGTATTTGGGTATTTAAACACGTAGTTGTGGTTATATATTCCATCCCATTTATCACCTCATATTTACTCATCATGTCAAGTGAGTTTGATAGAAAGCTCTGGGAAGACTTTGGGATTTGTTCAGTTATAAAAGTATTTTACCAACGGATGCAAAATTGGGACTTACGCAATCTTTGATTTTTCCTGATTTATATATAATACTGGTTCACTGAATACGGGAAAAGCGACAAGAAGTAGAACTTTGGACGCTGATAATCCCTTCCATGCGCTTTATCTACAATCAAGAAAGACAAAAGCACTACCCTATCGAGATGCTGCCAAGCCAATGGAAGCCGTGTCCTGGGTGCAGACCCGCTGTTTGGTTAACCGTGTGCTGATCCTGGCAAAGGCACAGTATCTGGCGGGATAGGCTGATACTCAGGAGAGAGGTCGCTTTCGGGACTCGCGTCAGAATAATCTACTTCATTTTCCTAAAGCAATGGTGGAAATTGGTGAGAAATTTCCTTTTTAGCACAAAAATTGTGGAATAATATTCCATGTGGTTTAAAAATACTTCAAGCCATGACATTTAAAACTCAAATATGTTCGTAGTATACGATACATGTTTGTATAATAGGAGATTATTATGTTTTTGAGATTGTTATTTATAATTATGAAAGTTGAATTTTAATTTGAATTGTTACTTTAGTTATATTTAGTAATATTAATGGTTAATGACAAGAATTGCTCTGCAAAACAGATGCATCTAAGAAACGCTTTATAATAAAAAAGTATTTTTATTTATTTGTTATTATTTATTTACGGCAAATGCTATTAGTTTCTAGCCAATACTAACAGTTATATTCATGTTTTTACAGTGTCAATAATTTGAACTCTGTACTTTCCGAATTTGCGTTCACAAATGTATGACCCCTAACTGATGTTAACTGTTGAGATAATTAAATCAGGCAGTAAACAACTTTATTGTTTTTGTTCTGCCTTCCAGTGACGGCTAAAGAAAGAGTGATCTGTTTTAAAAGGACAATAGAAACAAAATCAGCTGTTACTCAATAAATATACCTTGTGAATATTTCAGTTTATCATCATTCACTCTAGATAATGTTAAATGTCCTGTATACACTCTTACTCTTAATATACAGTTCACACACGCGGATACCAAACCGAGTTTTAAGTAGCCATTGTTTGTTGTCAACAAGACAATTTATCAACTAACTACATTTATATTTTATCTCTTAAACGCATTCCACGTAGAACAGACATGAAAGGACATTTTCAATTCCCTTTGCTAGTAAAACAACTCGTGACTCCCAAGAATGTTGATGGCTAAAAGCGGTCTCTGGAAGGTTGGAATACTTAATATACTCCGTTTCTAATAATTAATGTGAGGATTTCCTTTTGTAGCATTTCCTAGTTCCCTTTCTTCTGTTACGTTAACAAATACATCCTTAGTTGTTCTTTAATTTAAAGTAGTTTTATTTTTACTTTAACTAACATATTTTCTTCGATTTTTATTTACGGAGCGATAAGAAATATCCGCAATTTAATAGTATTAAATATAATTTATATGGACTGAAAATTCGTTGCGCTTTAGGACCTTTCTTTATAAAATACCAATTATTTTTATGTAACTGGCAACTTTCAGATCCTTTAGGCACATTAATAGTTATAAAACTAATAGTATTAAGGACTTAATAAGTTCTTCTTAAAATCGTTTAGTTGCCAGTCTCTCTCCTTTTTAAAGATGTAGAAGTGGGGAACTTATTTGTTAGACTACAGCGAATAACTCAAAATATTCTATAGGTTTGTATAAATTATATAATAATTTGACTGCTTGCCCAGGCATTTGAGATCAGGCCCTATAAAATGATACTGTCTTGAAGGTTGCTTATTTTCCATCAATGTGGTGCCAAACCAAATAGATAGTTGGATATACTAGAAAATAAAATAAGATAAAAGGGTTTAACCGACCACTGTATAGTAAAATGAGGTAAATGATACCTCCGCAGAATATAGAACCCCCATTAATAACTATTATAGTTTAACATTTTTCGTTTATAAGATTTTGGAAATCTTGCTGTAAGATAACAAAAATAGACCCTAGAAATAACTTGAAACTAGAGGTTTGAAACCTTTCCAAGTAAGACTTTTGGCTCAAAAGGTCTAAGTTTGAATAACCCGGGAAAGCATTACAGCTAATTCGGCGAAGACTTCCGTTTCGTTCTGTCGGCAGTCCTTTGTGCCATATATTTACTTTTGTATCTGATGGGTGGGTGTTCAATGTATAAAACTATACAAAAAATATTTGAGAAAACAATACTAATGACATCTTTTTGATACAATCCAATTTCAATCCTACCAAAACAAATGTGGCTAACGATTTATTTGTTCCATAAACAAAATTTTTCTTTAGATTCATGAAATTATCAGATTATGAGCTTAAAACAATAGCCATAAAAAACTCGGCTCCTGTGTTATTTTGTCTTTTATATTCAAAATTTACTCCAGTGTTTTATAAATAATACAAAATTTTCGTTCTATATAGAATAGCAACTAATGTTCCACAGACCAACAAGCCCTGAGAGGCAACACGTAGTACATGTCTGAGAACTCGTCCCATCCTGTCAGCGCTTCTGAGCTACAGAGCGAAACTATTCAGAACCGTCAGACACGTGACAGACATACAAGCATAACAGCTGAGATTAATATGAAAGACAGGTAGGAGTTGAATAGGAGAGGTAAACAGGGAGCTGAGATCTGGGTCAAGCAAAGGACTAATATCCGGTCACTTTAGTCTCTGTAAATGGATTCGTATATATAGCAAACTATTTACCTCCGCTAAAGTTGTGCAGTCAAACTTCCAGTTAAGATGGTTTTCTTACCCACAATAGTTATAACCTGTGAAATTAATATATTGCAATATTTTTTCATTCTCTAATTTGAGTGAAGAAATTAATCTGATTTCAGAGATCGATATTAGTACATTATTTTTTCGAAATAGTTTAAATTACATTTTCAATTAATAATACGCTTTGCACAAAGTCGGAAAGACATAAAGATAAATCTACCAGTGTATATTTTATTAATACATTCAATAGGTACATAATCTGAGTGTTTATGGCACAAATCTGGGCAATATCTAAAGTTATAGAAGTGATGTTTTTACAGAATCTTGCAACATTTGTGAAATATTATGGTCAAATAAAATATGGTAACTTCATCTAATGACACTGCAAATTAACTAAAATCAAAGAATTACTCAATTATTAACGTAATTGTGAACAAAAATGACAATAAGAAGGACTAAAAATTTTGCTAACAATTTTAGCATTGAATTTTCTTGGAGCAATTGGATTTTTTTAAATATTACGAAATGTTAATAAAAGTGATACTTTTCCAAATTGGTTTATTTTTTGGACAAGGCCTATCGAAACCAAAGGTTTCATCATCAGGCGATTCCACAAATAAATTTATTTGTTTGGGAAAGAAATATTCCCAACTACGAGTACAATCTTTAACATACATCCTAGTAACGTGTTTTGTGGTGTATTATTTCATTATACAAAGTAAATGTAAAAATTGAAATGAAACGCTGTCACAGAATATTCTACAGCAGACATTGTGTCCTAATGTAGGTTATTAATAATGAAATAGAAAAATGAGTGGTATTGGATTGATTTTTAATACCCATTCCAATAAACTCAACTGTAATGTACAATATATATATATATATATATATATATATATATATATATATATATATACAATTATTTAGTTTGACCCAAGTGAAAGACTAGTCACATTTTCATTGCAACATTATCAGGCAAGTAAAGTAATCAAGTACTTTATCATGATGCAAATTAAATTACACTGTAAACTAACCGATTTGTCCCTAAAAGAACATATTTATGATTGGCCATAAGTGAAAAAAACTACTAATACATCTGAATGACATTCTAAATCTATCGAAGAACACGGAATAAATTCATTTTCCATAACTAAAACATATGATACAATTCATATTTTACAATTCTAATTGGACTACTGAATCTTAATACAAATTTTCAAAGAGACGCTACATTTGGGGCAGGAGAGTATACATGGCTTATAAACCTGCTTACTAAATTCAACTTCGTTATTATAAGCAGTTATAATACGGTGAAATATGTTACACTTTAAACTGTGAATATCTTTGTAATGTTTCCGGTAATCACATTAATAAAAAATTATACATACATTCACTTAAAACATTTTACTAATTGTTCTTGAAAACCCTTTCCAGTACAATACGGGAAACGTTAGGGGATCTGATAATATACCCTTCTGAAGACTCCAATTTCATTTAACGACTCAGTTTATTACTTAACTTTACTGCTGGTTTAGAGTACAGCCGGCTTTAACTAACTCCGGACAACAAGGATCCATCAGGATATTGGAAAATACATCAAAGTTTGCTTTATCATAATTATATTTTCATGTTATAATGTTAGAAGTCACATGTTTCTTAAGTGTAATTTTGATGTTTTATGTTTATTGATCTCTTAGAGGTTTGTATACAAATTTTAAGGTAGATCGAACATGTAGACTGGTTGAACATTTCCTCCTCTACTACATTTTCTTTTTATTCGTGTATTTAAAAATAAATATGTTGGCTCAGTGTTAGTCTATAAAGTAATACAAAATATTGATAATGCATATTATCAATAAATGATAATTACTATAAATTGCAAACTTATACGAAACTTTCCTAAATATTTGCGCACATATCGGAATATTATTCTATAGGTTACAAAGGAGATTATCTTCAATAAACTTTAGTAATTTATTTCGCAGTTAATTGTATCTGTAGAGAAGGTTATCCTAAAATTTGCTTCCATTACTACGACTATTACTATGAATGCGACACCACCAAATTTAACCTGAATTCCCTTGAAAGCTTTCAACTTAAGTTTAAAATCAATATAAAAATGTAGCCATAGAGTGGGACATTGATGTCGTAGTACCAGAGTGGCATACCAGCTTAATAGTGTGATGCCAAAGTAGCACACTAGTAGTGTATTGTCAGAGTGGCTTACTTGAAATGAAATTATTTTTTATCAGTAATTTTAAAATTCACCCACTTTTCTTATTTATACATTTTACTACAATGTATTGTACATTTAAAGAAAATTATGTATTGAACAATGTTGTGATGGAAACCTTTACAAATCAATGCAATTTTAATTTCTGAAAGCGATATTTTTAGATAACTTTTATACTGCATATTCCTTTACATTCACAAAATTTCATGGTCTTTAATGGATTATTCAAATGAACTTTTTCCGTCCTACAGACTGAAACGCTGAAGTGGTCAATGTCCAATATAATAATAAATCATTGTAAGATAGTTTGGCTGAAAGTGACGTCAGTATAAGCAATGGTAAGCTTGAGTGTGTTGGAGAACACGTAGTGGAGCGAGTACGTGATATCCATCCAACGTCCTCTCTACTCCGTCAGAGTGTGATTCCATTATCTGGCAGCTATCGTTCTTGTAATTTGTTTTGTGATCATTCTTTAATTTCTCCTACGAGTAGTCTAGTATGTGGTTTAAAATATTCAACAATATACATAACAATATTTAGTAATCAATGAAAATTTATAGTTTTAATCGAAGTGAGAAAATTTTTTATTATAGAATTAAAATTCGTCTGTTTAAATTTAGAGAATTTACTTTGTCGTTACTAAAGATTAATTTCGAGGATATGTAGTTTTATTTTATTCTAACGTAATTTTTAAAAGAAAATATGTGGAATAACAGGGTAAAACAAATCTAAACACATACGTGATGAATCTTATAACAGTACAGAAAGGTGTATTTAGTTTTTCAGACCAAAAAAATCGAGTCTCTTTTGATGGACCAAATTTTTTATAATGGTCATTAGTTTTGTCTACGAGTAGTAATATTTACTAATAACGAAATTTAGTTACCTATAGGAATTTCATTGGCAAAAACAAGTTTCATTGTAGAAATTAAATTCGTCTAAAAAAGTACTTTATCGTTACTGAAGAGACGTATGGATGTGTGTGTTTTATTCCAGCAAACTTTTCAAACAAACGCGTGAAAAAGTAATCTAGAAAAAGAGGTTTTTTGTAAAGCAAAGACAGTTTTTTTCTCTATGTACTCTATGTGAGGAGTAGTAAGAAGGAATGAAGGGCCGGTGGGGCTTTTAGTACCCCAGTCACCAGCGGAGTACACGACGGTGCATTAGCATTTTTCCATCGTCACAAAAAGATTTATTTAAGTGGGATACAAATTTGGTGTAAGATGCGGTTTGTCCTTACAAATACATGAATGACCTTAGAGTAGCTGGGCTAAAGTCACATCAACTGATCACGTGAATGGAAATACATAATACATAATTAATATAAATACATTAAAATACTATTCAGTGTATTATAAACTCTGTAATGTTCCTAGTTAACTTATACCAAGAAATAATATAAAAAAAGTAATTTCTTACTTTGTGTTCAATTAATGTAGTAAAGTAAGTACCTATATACAGTGTGAGTGGCTGTTATGAGTGGTATGACAAACTTTTGGGATATAATGCAATGTAAATGTGATACAATGGCGGTTATTTATAATTTAATAATAACAAAAGTCTAACTCCAAAAATTAGGTCTGAAAATGAATTATTTTCAATTTTTCTAAAAACCCGAGTTTTTGTACGTAAATCTGCAACGTATAGACATATGTAAGCAAACTACGGTGATTAATGACTGGAATAACAAGCTTCAGTCTGTCAACTTGTCATGTGAACACTTCTCCATGTCAGTCGTGTCCTTGTCTCTTCCACAGGTTACACTAGAGTGCGGTTACAGGCTTGCAGCTGGCAAGTCGCTGACAGTGACAACTTTGACAGTGATTAATGACTGGAATAACAAGCTTCAGTCTGTCAACTTGTCATGTGAAACACTTCTCCATGTCAGTCGTGTCCTTGTCTCTTCCATAGGTTACACTAGAGTGCGGTTACAGGCTTGCAGCTGGCAAGTCGCCGACAGTGACAACTTTGACAGTGGCTACTTCTCATGTGAATACTTCCTCCATGTCAGTCTTTTGTTGTATCTTCCACAGGTTACATGCGGTTACAGGCTTGCAGCTAAAAAAATCGCCGACATTGACAACTTTAACAGTGATTAATGACTGGAATGGCAAGCTACAGCCTGGCTACTTCTCATGTGAATACTTCTCCATGTCAGTCTTTTGTTGTATCTTCCACAGGTTACACTAGAGTGCGGTTACAGGCTTTGCAGCTGGCAAGTCGCCGACAGTGACAGCTGTAACAGTGATTAATGACTGGAATGGCAAGCTACACCCTGGCTACTTGTCATGTGAACACTTCTCCATTTCAGTCGTGTCGTTGTCTCTTCCAAAGTTACACTAGAGTGCGGTTACAAGCTTGCAGGTGGCAAGTCGCCGACAGTGACAACTTTGACAGTGATTAATGACTCGAATGACAAGCTACAGTCTGGCTACGTGTCATGTGAACACTTCTTAACTATGTTTGTATATATATATATATATTAAAAACTTTTACACGTATAAACATATATTATAATCTTTTTTTGCTCTATATAAGATTTTAATGAGACAGATATAACGATTTAATTAATACTAATTAAGTTATGCATTTAGCCAAACAGTCAAATTGACTTAAGCAGAAACGAATAATAAAATAATAAAATCACACATTCCATATGCACTACATTACTAGGCACCATTTGTATAGTAATTTAACGTATTTAAATATTTTTGTAAATATTAGCAATTTCTGTCGCTGTAAGGGTAAAGGTGGTTCAGTGCCATATCATATCACCTTAAGACATGTTCCTTGGTTACACAAGTAAAATTCCAATCCTCCAGCGCTAAATATACCGTAGTTAAAAAATAGTTTTTCCATATAACATATTTTTCAAATTTAAGTTATTTCATTATATAGTGTACAAAAATCCTTACTAACGGCCAGTGCTGTCCTCCCTGACATATGCTATATGGATATATAACTGTTAATTTGTTAGGCAACAAATTTATTTAATTTATAATCATATTCATTGCGTTTACTGGTTTAGAATTCAAACATAGGTTAAAACGTACTTTATCACACAATACACAGTAAAGATTCCACTTTCGCGTTTTTCTATACGGTATAAATTATAAATTTATTATAATTTACATTACCTAAAAACCCATCGATATGAATTTTGTCTAAGTTGTTAAAAGCTCATTCAAATACATAAAAGAATAAACACAAGTTGGTAGTCGTACCCAGACCGAACATTACCGGTGCACCAAGGATACTGCAGGATCAAGAGTCACGTGACTGTCGCTATCGCTAATTCTATTATCAGTAAAGCAGTAAACAGAGGTTTGCTCAATATCGTTTTTAAGAGTGGAGTTTGAGATATAGCGAGATTTAGACTGCAGATTCTCATTCAACAGATTGATTCGGTCGTCACTCTAAATAGCTTATACACCCCATGTTCATCTACTTACTTGCAAATATTCCCCATTACTATGAAAGGATAATAAGAGAATCCGTTTGAAATAGTAGATAAAAGAGATTAATTAAAAAAAGAAGGCGCCACCAAAAAGAAATTATCAAGAAGAAAGAAGCCTGTGGAAAAGTAACCATATTGATTACTTTTTGTCATGTTGGTAGTTGACTGGTTAGGCAATCTCGTTCACTACCTGAAACCTACCTGTATAAGCAAACTGGTTTAATTGGAAGTTCGTGTTTAACCTTAACTGTTGACTGAAGTTACACGGCTGTATGGTTCTCCACAGAGAGGCCAAAGTATTTCAAGTATTTAAATAAAATGGTGAAATCTTGTGAATCTGAAAACTTAGATGATATATATCGGCCCCGGCCGCGATAATTCTACAAAAATTAAGGTTATATAATTTCTTTATTATTAAATAAACTACTCTTAATAAAGAAGTGATATATATATATATATATATATATATATTCACTTCGGTTGTATAATGCATAATTGCTCTATTATAACAAATTAGACTTCTTAGTTTAAATTTCCTTTAATATTTCGGCTTTGCCGTTTTCAAAAAGGTATAATAAAAGGTATAATAAAAATTATAAATAAAACAAAAATAACACAGCAACAAAATTTACACAAGTAAATAAATAAACATTTGCATAAATAAATAAATAAACAGGAATTTTTGAACATGTGATTAACACCAAAGAGAAATATATATATATATATATATATAATTAACACCAAAGAGAAATATCATGAACAGAGAAAGAATTTAGAAAAAATAATTTAGAAAAAAATTATAAATAACAAAAACAATTGATCATTTCATCTTTTATTCAGACCAAAGGGTACTTTTGATTTTAATATTAACTGATGTGCCTGTTCTAAATTTTCTAAGTAAATTTTGTTTCCATCTTCTGGTACTTTGCAAATACCTTTCAATGAATAACATTGTTCAAAATTTTGTTTGTGGCCTAATGCGTGTTGTGAAACCAATTTTTCATCCTGTTTTTTAGACGAACAACGATGATTATTCATTCTTATGTGCAATGGATTGGTTGTCAATCCAACATAATCCATTGCACAATTTTTACATGTTAATTGATAAATTACATTTTTGCTTTTGCAATTAATTTCTCCTCTAATAGGGTAAATTTTCTTTGTTTTACTACTGGTAAAAAAATTTGACGATTTTATAATTTTGCAAGTATTACATCGTTTGTCTTTACAGGGTTGACACTTAAAACTTTTCTTCTTTTCTGAATTTTGAATGTCAGTAGGTGGCAATTTGGGCCGTACCAGAAGATTTTTCAGGTTGGTATTTCTACGAAACACTAGCCTGGGTGGTTTTGAAAATAAGTTTTTTAGTAATTGGTGAAGATTCAAGAATTTTGTGTGCCGTTCTTAGAATATTGTTTTGTTTTATATAAACCAGGAAAATATTTTGTTATAAATTTTACATCATCATTATTTTGGATTTTATGAACATTTAGGGTGTTTAATTTGATTATTTATAAATTTTGAAGGATATTTTCTTTTGACAAATGCATTTCCAAGTTTTTCTAGATAATTTTGATAATCTGCACTATCAGTACATAATTTTTTTGGCCCTAGCTGATAAACCCTTTGGTACTGATTTTTTTGACATGTACAGGATGGCAGCTGTTGAAATGTAGATAATCCATTGTGTTACTTTCTTTAATATGAATTTTTGTTTTGAGAAATCCAGATTTAATAAAAACATCTACATCCAAGAATGTTATGATTTCTTTAGAAAATTTCCAGGTAAATTTCAAAATAGAGAATTTGTTCAGATTTTCCAAAAATTCTTTTAAAATGTTCAAAGCTATTATTCCAGATCATAAAAATATCGTCAATGAATCTCAACCATACAAGAGGTTTGTAGGATTGAGAATTCAAAAAATCTTCTTCTAATTTTGCCATAAATAGATTAGCATACGCAGGTGCCATCCTGGTGCCCATAGCTGTTCCATTAATTTGGAGGTAATTTTTATCTTGAAATTTAAAGTTGTTCATAGTTAAAATAAAATTAAGTAATGTCATTATAAATTTTGTGCTGGGACTGGCTTGCTTAGGTCTAGTTCTTAAAAAACTATGAATAGCTTCTTCGCCCAAATTGTGAGGAATGTTTGTGTATAGAGACTGGACATCAATGGTAACCATAATTATATCGCTGGGAATGGGTTGCTTCATTTCATTCAGTCTTGCGATGAAGTGATCAGTGTTCTTGATGTGTGACTTCAAATTTTTCACCATTGGCTGCAAAATGTCGTCGATAAAGCTGGAGATTCTTTCTGTTGGAGAACCATAACCCGAAACTATCGGTCTCCCTGGTGGTGGCCTTGTTTCCTTATGGATTTTAGGTAAAATATAGAAAACAGGGGTTCTTGGTACGTCAGGATGTTAGGAGAGCTAATGTTTCTTGACTTATATCTTCTTTTGGTCCCTCAACTGCGAGAAATTGCTTAATATCATTGTTAAAACGTTCAGTTGGGTCATAATCGATTTGTTTGTAAAATTTTGTATCGTTTAATTGTTTCTTAATTTCAAAAATATAATCATCGAGATCTAGAAGTACTATTGTGTTGCCCTTATCTGCTGGTAAAATTATTATGTCTTTATTGTTCCTAAGAGATGTGATAGCTTTTTCTTTTCTTTCTCCTGCTGTTAAATTGTCATTACTTTTTAATGAATCCGTGAATTCATGATGTGACAAATTCGATAAGATGACATTTATGAATTGTTCAATCGGATGATCTGGTGGAAGATTAGGAGGGGTCCAATTTGACTTCGGTTTGAACTTAGCAACTGAATTTGGGATTTTATTATCATTCATTGTGTTTTGTAGAAAATGAAACTTTAGCCTTATATTACGCGCAAAAGCGAGGGCATCAGCAAGAAAATCCATATGATTGAACTTTGGTGTTGGTGAGAAAGTTAATCCCTTGGATAAAACAGAAACCTCTTCGGAATTCAGATTATATTTGGAAAGGTTAAGTATGTTAGAAGCTACCATGCAATTTTGTTCGTTGTTTATATCCACAGTTTCATCCACAATAGAACTCATAGTGGAATGTTCTGCCAATTGTTTTGTAGTATCGTTTTTTGGAGATTATGTTGATAGTCCTTGGTGGATCAATTTTTATGTTCACATCTTTATAACTGTAGCTATCTTTTAAATTGACCTTATTCGGTTTAGTTGTGTTCATATAGAGGTTACTGAGTTTTTTGTAAAGTTGTTCAAGTTTAGTTTTCATTATATGGTTACATTCTAGTAATTACGTTATTAACAAACTCCGGTTCATCTCGAAGAAGCTCCAACAGAGAACTAAGTTTGTTACTATGTTCTTTAGATAAATCTTTGTATAATCCAAGAACAAAGCTAGTGAGTTGAAAACTTGTTTGTCTTGCGAAGGAAAATACATCATTTCTTAACTCGATTGGAAAAGCAAACACGGGAAATTTAGGCTGTAAACCTTTAGGTGTCAATCCAAGATTCAAACAGACTGTAAGAAAAGCAATCTTACAATTTCAACATGACAATTTTAATAGCGTGGTATCTAAACTGGCTAGGGATACTGTGACAATTTTGAGTTCTTCTGTTCATGATTAACAAATGTTATTTAAAGTAGAAAGTAGAAGTAGAAGTCTCTTACCAAAAGGCTTTTTCTATTCACTTCGGTTGTATAATGCATAATTGCTCTATTATAACAAATTAGACTTCTTAGTTTAAATTTCCTTTAATATTTCGGCTTTGCCGTTTTCAAAAAGGTATAATAAAAAGGTATAATAAAAATTATAAAACAAAAAATAACACAGCAACAAAATTTACACAAGTAAATAAATAAACATTTGCATAAAATAAAATAAATAAACAGGAATTTTTGAACATGTGATTAACACCAAAGAGAAATATCATGAACAGAGAAAGAATTTAGAATAAATAATTTAGAAAAAATTATAATAACAAAAACAATTGATCATTTCATCTTTTATTCAGACCAAAGGGTACTTTTGATTTTAATATTAACTGATGTGCCTGTTCTAAATTTTCTAAGTAAATTTTGTTTCCATCTTCTGGTACTTTGCAAATACCTTTCAATGAATAACATTGTTCAAAATTTTGTTTGTGGCCTAATGCGTGTGTGTTGTGAAACCAATTTTTCATCCTGTTTTTTTAGACGAACAACGATGATTATTCATTCTTATGTGCAATGGATTGGTTGTCAATCCAACATAATCCATTGCACAATTTTTACATGTTAATTGATAAAATTACATTTTTGCTTTTGCAATTAATTTCTCCTCTAATAGGGTAAATTTTCTTTGTTTTACTACTGGTAAAAAAATTTGACGATTTTATAATTTTGCAAGTATTACATCGTTTGTCTTTACAGGGTTGACACTTAAAACTTTTCTTCTTTTCTGAATTTTGAATGTCAGTAGGTGGCAATTTGGGCCGTACCAGAAGATTTTTTTTCAGGTTGGTATTTCTACGAAAACACTAGCCTGGGTGGTTTTGAAAATAAGTTTTTAGTAATTGGTGAAGATTCAAGAATTTTGTGTGCCGTTCTTAGAATATTGTTTGTTTTATATAAACCAGGAAAATATTTTGTTATAAATTTTACATCATCATTATTTTGGATTTTATGAACATTAGGGTGTTTAATTTGATTATTTATAAATTTTGAAGGATATTTTCTTTTGACAAATGCATTTCCAAGTTTTTCTAGATAATTTTGATAATCTGCACTATCAGTACATAATTTTTTGGCCCTAGCTGATAAACCCTTTGGTACTGATTTTTTGACATGTACAGGATGGCAGCTGTTGAAATGTAGATAATCCATTGTGTTACTTTCTTTAATATGAATTTTTGTTTTGAGAAATCCAGATTTAATAAAAACATCTACATCCAAGAATGTTATGATTTCTTTAGAAAAATTTCCAGGTAAAATTTCAAAATAGAGAATTTGTTCAGATTTTCCAAAAAATTCTTTTAAATGTTCAAAGCTATTATTCCAGATCATAAAAATATCGTCAATGAATCTCAACCATACAAGAGGTTTTGTAGGATTGAGAATTCAAAAAATCTTCTTCTAATTTTGCCATAAATAGATTAGCATACGCAGGTGCCATCCTGGTGCCCATAGCTGTTCCATTAATTTGGAGGTAATTTTTATCTTGAAATTTAAAGTTGTTCATAGTTAAAATAAAATTAAGTAATGTCATTATAAATTTTGTGCTGGGACTGGCTTGCTTAGGTCTAGTTACTTAAAAAAACTATGAATAGCTTCTTCGCCCAAATTGTGAGGAATGTTTGTGTATAGAGACTGGACATCAATGGGTAACCATAATTATATCGCTGGGAATGGGTTTGCTTCATTTCATTCAGTCTTGCGATGAAGTGATCAGTGTTCTTGATGTGTGACTTCAAATTTTTCACCATTGGCTGCAAAATGTCGTCGATAAAGCTGGAGATTCTTTCTGTTGGAGAAACCATAACCCGAACTATCGGTCTCCCTGGTGGGTGGCCTTGTTTCCTTATGGATTTTAGGTAAAATATAGAAAAACAGGGGTTCTTGGTACGTCAGGAGTTAGGAGAGCTAATGTTTCTTGACTTATATCTTCTTTTGGTCCCTCAACTGCGAGAAATTGGCTTAATATCATTGTTAAAACGTTCAGTTGGGTCATAATCGATTTGTTTGTAAAATTTTGTATCGTTTAATTGTTTCTTAATTTTCAAAAATATAATCATCGAGATCTAGAAGTACTATTGTGTTGCCCTTATCTGCTGGTAAAATTATTATGTCTTTATTGTTCCTAAGAGATGTGATAGCTTTTCTTTCTCCTGCTGTTAAATTGTCATTACTTTTTAATGAATCCGTGAATTCATGATGTGACAAATTCGATAAGATGACATTTATGAATTGTTCAATCGGATGATCTGGTGGAAAGATTAGGAGGGGTCCAATTTGACTTCGGTTTGAACTTAGCAACTGAATTTGGGATTTTATTATCATTCATTGTGTTTTGTAGAAAATGAAACTTTAGCCTTATATTACGCGCAAAAAGCGAGGGCATCAGCAAGAAAATCCATATGATTGAACTTTGGTGTTGGTGAGAAAGTTAATCCCTTGGATAAAACAGAAACTCTTCGGAATTCAGATTATATTTGGAAAGGTTAAGTATGTTAGAAGCTACCATGCAATTTTGTTCGTTGTTTATATCCACAGTTTCATCCACAATAGAACTCATAGTGGAATGTTCTGCCAATTGTTTTGTAGTATCGTTTTTGGAGATTATGTTGATAGTCCTTGGTGGATCAATTTTTTTATGTTCACATCTTTATAACTGTAGCTATCTTTTAAATTGACCTTATTCGGTTTAGTTGTGTTCATATAGAGGTTACTGAGTTTTTTTGTAAAGTTGTTCAAGTTTAGTTTTCATTATATGGTTACATTCTAGTAATACGTTATTAACAAACTCCGGTTCATCTCGAAGAAGCTCCAACAGAGAACTAAGTTTGTTACTATGTTCTTTAGATAAATCTTTGTATAATCCAAGAACAAAGCTAGTGAGTTGAAAACTTGTTTGTCCTTGCGAAGGAAAATACATCATTTCTTAACTCGATTGGAAAAGCAAACACGGGAAATTTAGGCTGTAAACCTTTAGGTGTCCAATCCAAGATTCAAACAGACTGTAAGAAAAGCAATCTTACAATTCAACATGACAATTTTAATAGCGTGGTATCTAAACTGGCTAGGGATACTGTTGACAATTTTGAGTTCTTCTGTTCATGATTAACAAATGTTATTTAAAGTAGAAAGTAGAAAGTAGAAGTCTCTTACCAAAAGGCTTTTCTATTCACTTCGGTTGTATAATGCATAATTGCTCTATATTATAACAATTATTAAGACTTCTTAGTTTAAATTTCCTTTAATATTTCGGCTTTGCCGTTTTCAAAAAGGTATAATAAAAGGTATAATAAAAATTATAAAACAAAAATAACACAGCAACAAAATTTTACACAAGTAAATAAATAAACATTTGCATAAATAAATAAATAAACAGGAATTTTTGAACATGTGATTAACACCAAAGAGGAAATATCATGAACAGAGAAAGAATTTAGAAAAAATAATTTAGAAAAAAATTATACATAACAAAAACAATTGATCATTTCATCTTTTATTTCAGACCAAAGGGTACTTTTGATTTTAATATTAACTGATGTGCCTGTTCTAAATTTTCCTAAGTAAATTTTGTTTTCCATCTTCTGGTACTTTGCAAAAATACCTTTCAATGAATAACATTGTTCAAAATTTTGTTTGTGGCCTAATGCGTGTTGTGAAACCAATTTTTCATCCTGTTTTTTAGACGAACAACGATGATTATTCATTCTTATGTGCAATGGATTGGTTGTCAATCCAACATAATCCATTGCACAATTTTTTACATGTTAATTGATAAATTACATTTTTGCTTTTGCAATTAATTTCTCCTCTAATAGGGTAAATTTTTCTTTGTTTTACTACTGGTAAAAAAATTTGACGATTTTATAATTTTGCAAGTATTACATCGTTTGTCTTTACAGGGTTGACACTTAAAACTTTTCTTCTTTTCCTGAATTTTGAATGTCAGTAGGGTGGCAATTTGGGCCGTACCAGAAGATTTTTCAGGTTGGTATTTCTACGAAACACTAGCCTGGGTGGTTTTGAAAATAAGTTTTTAGTAATTTGGTGAAGATTCAAGAATTTTGTGTGCCGTTCTTAGAATATTGTTTGTTTTATATAAACCAGGAAAATATTTTGTTATAAAATTTTACATCATCATTATTTTGGATTTTATGAACATTAGGGTGTTTAATTTGATTATTTATAAATTTTGAAAGGATATTTTCTTTTGACAAATGCATTTCCAAGTTTTTCTAGATAATTTTGATAATCTGCACTATCAGTACATAATTTTTTGGCCCTAGCTGATAAACCCTTTGGTACTGATTTTTTGACATGTACAGGATGGCAGCTGTTGAAAATGTAGATAATCCATTGTGTTACTTTCTTTAATATGAATTTTTGTTTTTGAGAAATCCAGATTTAATAAAAAACATCTACATCCAAGAATGTTTATGATTTCTTTAGAAAATTTTCCAGGTAAATTTCAAAATAGAGAATTTGTTCAGATTTTCCCAAAAATTCTTTTAAATGTTCAAAGCTATTATTCCAGATCATAAAAATATCGTCCAATGAATCTCAACCATACAAGAGGTTTGTAGGATTGAGAATTCAAAAAATCTTCTTCTAATTTTGCCATAAATAGATTAGCATACGCAGGTGCCATCCTGGTGCCCATAGCTGTTCCATTAATTTGGAGGTAATTTTTATCTTGAAATTTAAACGTTGTTCATAGTTAAAATAAAATTAAGTAATGTCATTATAAATTTTGTGCTGGGACTGGCTTGCTTAGGTCTAGGTTCTTAAAAAACTATGAATAGCTTCTTCGCCCAAAATTGTGAGGAATGTTTTGTGTATAGAGACTGGACATCAATGGTAACCATAATTATATCGCTGGGAATGGGTTGCTTCATTTCATTCAGTCTTGCGATGAAGTGATCAGTGTTCTTGATGTGTGACTTCAAATTTTTCACCATTGGCTGCAAAATGATGTCGTCGATAAAGCTGGAGATTTCTTTCTGTTGGAGAAACCATAACCCGAAACTATCGGTCTCCCTGGTGGTGGCCTTGTTTCCTTATGGATTTTAGGTAAAATATAGAAAACAGGGGTTCTTGGTACGTCAGGAGTTAGGAGAGCTAATGTTTCTTGGACTTATATCTTCTTTTGGTCCCTCAACTGCGAGAAATTGCTTAATATCATTGTTAAAACGTTCAGTTGGGTCATAATCGATTTGTTTGTAAAATTTTGTATCGTTTAATTGTTTCTTAATTTCAAAAATATAATCATCGAGATCTAGAAGTACTATTGTGTTGCCCTTATCTGCTGGTAAAATTATTATGTCTTTATTGTTCCTAAGTAGATGTGATAGCTTTTCTTTCTCCTGCTGTTAAATTGTCCATTACTTTTTAATGAATCCGTGAATTCATGATGTGACAAATTCGATAAGATGACATTTATGAATTGTTCAATCGGATGATCTGGTGGAAGATTAGGAGGGGTCCCAATTTGACTTCGGTTTGAACTTAGCAACTGAATTTGGGATTTTATTATCATTCATTGTGTTTTGTAGAAAATGAAACTTTAGCCTTATATTACGCGCAAAAGCGAGGGGCATCAGCAAGAAAATCCATATGATTGAACTTTGGTGTTGGTGAGAAAGTTAATCCCTTGGATAAAACAGAAACCTCTTCGGAATTCAGATTATATTTGGAAAGGTTAAGTATGTTAGAAGCTACCATGCAATTTTGTTCGTTGTTTATATCCACAGTTTCATCCACAATAGAACTCATAGTGGAATGTTCTGCCAATTGTTTTGTAGTATCGTTTTTGGAGATTATGTTGATAGTCCTTGGTGGATCAATTTTTATGTTCACATCTTTATAACTGTAGCTATCTTTTTAAATTGACCTTATTCGGTTTAGTTGTGTTCATATAGAGGTTACTGAGTTTTTTGTAAAGTTGTTCAAGTTTAGTTTTCATTATATGGTTACATTCTAGTAATACGTTATTAACAAAACTCCGGTTCATCTCGAAGAAGCTCCAACAGAGAACTAAGTTTGTTACTATGTTCTTTAGATAAATCTTTGTATAATCCAAGAACAAAGCTAGTGAGTTGAAAACTTGTTTGTCTTGCGAAGGAAAATACATCATTTCTTAACTCGATATTGGAAAAGCAAACACGGGAAAATTTAATTAGGCCTGTAAAACCTTTAGGTGTCATCCCATCATTCAATCAAGATTCAAACAGACTGTAAGAAAAAAGCAATCTTACAAGTATCAACTTGGACAATTTTTAATAGCGTGGGTATCGTAAACTGGCTAGGGGATACTGTGACAAATTTTGAGTTCTTCCTGTTCATTGATTAACAAATGTTATTTAAGAGTAGAAAGTAGAAAAGAGTAGAAGTCTCTTACCAAAAGGCTTATTAGTCTATTCACTCTTCGGTTGTATTAATGCATAATTCGCTCTATGTATATACAATTATTAGAACTTCTTAGTTATAAATGTTCCTTTAATATTTGCGGCTTTTTGCCGTTTTCAAAAAAGGTATAATAAAAGGTATAATTAAAAATTATAAAACAAAAATAACACAGCAACAAAATTTTACACAACGTAAATAAATAAACATTTGCAATATAATAAATAAAATAAACTAATAAACAGGAATTTTTGTGAACATGTGATTAACGACCAAAAGAGAAATGAAATAATATCATGAACAGAGAGAAAGAATTTAAGAAAAATACATTTAGAAAAAAATTATAACATAATCAAAAACGAATTGATCATTTCATCTTTTATTCAGACCAAAGGGTACTTTTGAATTTTAATATTAACATGATGTGCCTGATTCTAAATTTTCTAAGCTAAATTTTGTTCCATCTATCTTCGGTTACTCTTTGCAAATACCTTTTCAATGAAATAACATTGTTCCCAAATTTATTGTTTTGTGGGCCTAAATGCGATGTTGTGATGAAAGGACCAATTTTTCATTCCTGTTTTTTAGACCGAACAAACGGATGATTATTCATTCTTATTGTGCAATGGATTGGTTGTCAATCCAACATAATCCATTGCACAAATTTTTACATGTTAATTGATAAATTACATTTTTGCTTTTTGCAATTAATTTCTCCTCTAATAGGGTAAATTTTCTTTGTTTTTTTACTTCTGGTAAAAAAATTTGACGATTTTATATTTTTGCAACGTATTACATCGTTATTTGTCTTTTACAGGGTTGACACATAAAACTTTTCTTCTTTTCTGAATTTTGAATGTCAGTAGGTGGCAATTTTGGGGGGGGGGGGGGGGGGGGGGGCCGGTACCAAGAAGATTTTTCAGTTTGTATTTCTACGAAACACCTAGCCTGGGTGGTTTTGAAAATAAGTTTTTTTTTTTGTTTTTTAGTAGCTATTGGTTGAAGATTTCATGACTTTTTGGTGTGCCGTTCTTAGAATATTGGTTGTTTGTTTTATCATAAACCAGGAAAATATTTTGGTTATACATTTTACACGTCCATCAATTATTTTGGATTTTTATGAACATTAGGGTGTTTAATTTGATTTATTTATGAAATTTTGAAGGATATTTTCTTTTGACAAATGCAATTCCAAGTTTTTTCAAGATAATTTTTGATAATTCTGCACTATCTAGTACTATACTTTTTTGGCCCTAGCTGATAAACCTTTGGTACTGATTTTTTTGGGACATGTACAGGATGGCAAGCAGTTGAAATGTAGATAATCCATTGTGTTACTTTCTTTAATATGAATTTTTGTTTTGAGAAATCCAGATTTAATAAAAAACATCTACATCCAAGAATGTTATGATTTCTTTTAGAAAAATTTCACAGGTAAATTTCAAAATAGAGAATTTGTTCAGATTTTCCATAAAATTCTTTTAAAATGTTCAAAGCTATTTATTCCAGATCATAAAAATATCGTCAATGAATCTCAACCATACAAGTGGTTTGTAGGCTTGAGAATTCAAAAATTTCTTCTTCTAATTTTTGCCATAAATAGATTAGCATACGCAGGTGCCATCCTGGTGCCCATAGCTGTTCCATTAATTTGGCGGTAATTTTTTATCTTGAAAATTTAAAGTTGTTCATAGTTAAAATAAAATTAAGTAATGTCATTATAAATTTTGTGATGGGACTGGCGCATGCGTAGGTCTAGTTCTTAAAAAAACTGATGAATAGCTTCTCTCGCCCAATTCTGTGAGGACATGTTTGTGTATAGAGAGCTGGACATTCAATGGTAACCATAATAATATCGCTGGGACTGGGAATGGGTTGCTTCATTTCATTCAGTCTTGCGATGACAGTGATCAGTGATCTTGGATGTGTGACTTCACAATTTTCACTCATCTGTGCTGCAAAATGTCGTCGATAAAGATGGAGATTCTTTCTGTTGGAGAACCGTTATCCGAAAACTATCGGTCTCCCTGGTGGTGGCCTTGTTTCCTTATGGATTTTAGGTAAAATATAGAATACAGGGGTTCTTGGTACGTCAGGCGTTAGGAGAGCTAATGTTTCTTTGGACTTATATCTTCTTTTGGTCCCTCATCTGCGGGAGAATTGCTTAATATCATTGTTAAAAACGTTCAGTTGGGTCTTTAATCGATTTGTTGTAAAATTTTGTATCGTTTAATTGTTTCTTAATTTCAAAAATATATTCATCGAGATCTAGAAGTACTATTGTGTTGCCCTTATCTGCTGGTAAAATGATTATGTCTTTATTGTTCCTAAGAGATATGTGATAAGCTTTTCTTTCTATCCTGCTGTTAAATTGTCATTACTTTTTAATGAATCCGAGACATTCATGATATGTGACAAATTCGATAAGAT
>NW_025782893.1:0-30404 GCF_021130785.1 Homalodisca vitripennis | reverse complement strand
TAATTACGTGCGAAGTCATGGATAAACAGCTAGTACCATAATAAATAATATATTTAACACTATTTTTCACAAAGATGGAAACAATAATTTTTTGGTAAACAAGCGTACAGTTGTCCAACAAAATTAAAAAGTAATTTGAAAAATGATAGACTTCCATTTTTGGCATTAAACAGTAATTTGATATATACAAACATATTGCAACTAGCTCCTAGACAAAACAATACACCATAGTGAAACATGCAATAAATGATCTTGCTTTTTTATCTACACTGCATTGCTTCCACACCTACATTTTTGGCTAGGGTTAGCAAAGCGTATCACTCGAAGGAATGGAAAATTGCATTGCTTTCTTTATCTGTTTCCTCGCACGATATCTTAGGAACGCAATAACCAATAGACTTGAAATTTTGCACGAAGCTTCATTTCTATATAAAGTAACATCGAGTTCGATTGCGCATTTTATTTCATCGGCTTAAAGTTAGGCAAAACAATTCTACATTAGTCTTATGAACAAATAAATTTGTAAACAAACTGAGTAAAATCATATAGACCTTTTAATAGTAACACTTATTAATAGTCTAATACAATATTCTAGAAACTAGAAATTTGGCATGCAACTTCAGTGAAGCCTGTTACGCGACATATGGTGTGGCACACTCCTACTTTGATCATTAAAAATCCCACCTCAATCTTACATCATAAAACAGAGTTTCTAAAGAGCCACATACCAAATTTTAACCGTTATTACTTCTAAAGTCTTCGTGAGAAATGTTATCTCCGTCAAACCCCAATATGATTTCAAACGCAATTCCCAACCAGGGTATCTTCACCCTGTTATTTACTTTTAATGGATCATCAATGTTCGTATATTAATTTGTTACAGATACATTGTTGTATATAGTTAACATTACAAACAAAGTAGCTATGGTGGGAAGGGTTGAATCAGTATGAATGTTTGAGTCTTGGGCCAGATTCACCTTTCTCTTAGTTGAATGTCTGATAACTGACGCTGTCACGGACTTGAATCTTTACTGGATTCAGGTTCGTCTGAAGAGAATCCAAAAAAGGTCGGTGAAGAAGAAGCTCAAAATGGATTCCTTACATCGTGTCGACATCGGAGACCCCAGACTACAAAATACTGTATAGTGTAATCAAGGTCAAGAGGTATTCTTAATTTCTCGTCAGGTCCACAATGATGCTGGACTAAGATAAAGGTTGGAACATTCACATAGATAACGAGTTGCACTTTAAATATAATTATCGACCATAATTTTATGATATGGGTAGTATATGACACATAAGCACAAGTTATATCACTTTTCTACTTTTAAAACTGTGTTAAAGGTGAAGAGTCGGCATGCACTGAAACTACCTACGTGCTTTACAGCTATTACTTTATCTACTTTAACTCTCTAAGATTTTGACGTTACTTTTGATACCGGCCGCGTAATCTTAATAACTATGAATAAGTACTCCTACTTTGTACATTATGGAACAAGAACAGTCTTAAAAACTGAAGAAAACCATACAACCTCTTATGTTTGATAAGTTAAATTTTTGTATCTCATTTTTAAACGTCATGGTTGGTACGAATTCAAACACTTTATGGGTATATTTAAATTGAGGCAGGAGCCAGATTTCCAAGATCACTAATATTGAAAGAATATCTCACAATGAAAAGTAATACAGGTAAATGAGTACATGAATAATATTAAAATTTGGTTCATATATATCCATCAAAAAGTTTTGATGGAAGCATCCATTTTTAATAAATAATAATATCGAAAAGCTTAAAAACACTAAGGAGTATGAAAACATCGTCACCGAATATAATCGAAGTTACATATCGCAGGAAATATATTCACAAACCTACCAAGGTTATCAAACTGGTTTATTTGTTAGTACCAATAAAACCCGTTAGTACAGCCGGTTCTTATCATCTATATCTATTGACGAGCAGAAGTTCCTTACAGTTGTCACAGTCAATAGAAAAATGGCATTTATTGTATGCTTGAAAGGATTTTATAATACAATTTTTTGAATCAGTGGTGTTCAATCTTTATTTGATAACATCCTGATCATTGGTCAATGCCAACAGTTGTCCTGTGTGGTCCAGGGTGGTAGCGTGAAGGCGAACAGTAGTATGAGTGACGGTAGCAGAGTGCATGCCAATCACTACCGCCATGTTGGTCACTGAGGTGGTCTCGTGATGTTCACCTTACCCATGTCCAGTGTAGTGCTGTGTGGCAGCGTGAAGGCGAACAGTAGTATGAGTGACGGTAGCAGAGTGCATGCCAATCACTACCGCCATGTTGGTCACTGAGGTGGTCTTGTGATGTTCACTTACCCATGTCCAGTGTAGTGCTGTGTGGCAGCGTGAAGGCGAACAGTAGTATGATTGACGGTAGCAGAGTGCATGCCAATCATTACCGCCATGTTGGTCACTGAGGTGGTTTTGAGATGTTCACTTACCCATTGTCCAGTGTAGTACTGTGTGGCAGCGTGAAGGCGAACAGTAGTATGAGTGACGGTAGCAGAGTGCATGCCAATCACTACCGCCATGTTGGTCACTGAGGTGGTCTCGTGATGTTCACTTACCCATGTCCAGTGTAGTACTGTGTGGCAGCGTGAAGGCGAAACAGTAGTTATGAGTGACGGTAGCAGAGTGCATGCCAATCACTACCGCCATGTTTTGGTCACTGAGGTGGTCTCGTGATGTTCACTTTACCCATGTCCAGTGTAGTACTGTGTGGCAGCGTGAAGGCGAACAGTAGTATGAGTGACGGTAGCAGAGTGCATGCCAATCACTACCGCCATGTTGGTCACTGAGGGTGGTCTCGTGATGTTCACTTACCCATGTCCCTAGTGTAGTACTGTGTGGCAGCGTGAAGGCGAGCAGTAGTATGAGTGACGGGTAGCAGAGTGCATGCCAATCACTACCGCCATGTTGGTCACTGAGGTGGTCTCACGATGCTCACTTACTCATGCAACCTTCTGACCTTTAACATTCCTATCTCACGTCACTCAATGGCACGACCTTACCCAGAGCCACGATTATCACCACCTTTTGTGCTTTATGGTGGATCAATAGACGGTATCTTAAATGTGTTCTCTCTCTGTAACTACACTTTGGTTTCTGCACTTTTTATCATTAATGGTCACGATTACCGATCAGTTAAATGTAGTGACAGCGATGTTTATTTACTGAAGTCATTAACAGTCTTGATAATAAAAGACGTTATTTATCTCAAATAACGCCATGCAAAATTCTTTGGTTTTAAAATTTGTTTTTGAATACCTTATATACCATTTAAACTATATAAAAAGAAGATTAATTATACCTATAACTAGGCTAATATAAATCGTTTCCAATAGACTTCATGTAACTTTCTATACATTTAATATGGACCATGGCAATATTTTAATATTAACGGTGCTTAAATTTCTGTCTGGATGTTACAATTTAATTAAATTGTTAAAAAACTATGTTTAAATTTAATTCGGGAAGTAAAGGAGTAAAATACTTTGACAGATAAAATAAGTTTAAGGAAATTTTCATTATTCTTGTAAATTATTTTTTAATATAATATATTTAACTAGACTCCAATTTTTAATTGATAATTTTGTATTTTGCAACAATCATTTCTAGTAGAGTCATTACTGACGAAGTTATAACTCGAAGCGTAACTTTGATTTTAAACCGGTTTTTTTTTCAAATGGAAATTAAACATTCTATATTTCATTGAAAAATCTTTTAAAATATAATACATATGTATGTAACTGTATAAAATATTGTATGTCACTTATTTAAATGTGCTTTACAAGTAACATAATTACGAATGTATGGATGTTGGGTATCGATTTCTTCATACATTTTTTAAGATAAAAATTAAATATTTGTTTCAATAATTTAATATTGAAATTTATGACGGCGTGTTTTATGCATTGGTACGTTAGGTAAATTTCGTTTTAACAATGAAGTAACTGTATTTGGATATTACGACTAGAAAAATCGAGGCGCATACATGTTATATAACAATGCCCATGTAAATGTAAATGAGTAGATAGTAATATGGGGTTCCTGGCGCACTTTCGGAGCCGACCCGAAAAGCAATGTAAAATACTGTTCAATGTACCATAAAGGAAGCTGAGAAATAACACAGCAAATCTCAATGAAAAATTAACCGAATCTACAGTCGTTCGTCTCCAAAAGCGATCGGTACATTACTATCTAACTCTGTGGAATGAAAAAAATTAACCAAATCTGAGCTTCTACTTTCTTAAGCTGTGCTTTGTAAAATGTTGTCAAATCTGCTACGAATAAAGGATTTAATCTTAATAAAATTTAATCAATTTAAAACATTTTTACTAAAAACATACTGTACTTTAATAAAAAACTTTTCTACTAAATAAACAACATGAACTCACCAAGCTCTCTTCAGTTTCTAGCATTTCAAAAACTTACAAAGAAAGACAATTTTAACGAGTTCAACGAATTACCAAAACATTTTAAAGAACAGTTGATACTTTCCTTAAATGATACAGAATTCAAAGAACTTGTAAAGTCTTTTGCAGAAAAAACGTCTAGTGGAGTGTTTTACTATCGGCAAAAAACTAAAAAAGTAAGGGATTACATATTTAATATAATTACGAAAGATATTGAAAAGAAAGTAAAAAATAAACAAACAGAGAGTTTTCATCGTTTTTTTATGACATTTTTCCCATATTATACGTTCTTTCAAGATAATCAAGACTTAATTGATGAATTTCTTAGGAATTTTTGTGAGTATCAAGATTTATCAACACAATTTCATTAAAGAGCATTATAGAATTTTTCTTATAGAATATAGCCACATTTTGTGTGAAACAAAAGGTATTACTGTAGATAATATTCCATGTGATTCCTATGAAGAAAGACAACCAACTATGGTTATCAAAACAGTACTATGGACGTGGGGAGGGACTGCAAGTTTTAGAGTTAAGACTTTAATTCTACAAAGTTAATTGTTATAATTTCTTTATCTTTTATAGTCTTCTTTCCAGTAACAATCAAGTGTAATTTTTCATTTTTGTTTAATTCTTTAATCTTTTTTTCATCCAAAACAGTCAAAAATCTGTTCGGCAAGTGTACTTTACAATCTTCCAACTCGGCAATTATTGTAAACCCGAATTTATCTTTCATTTTCTCCAAAATTCATGATTTTGTACTTCTTTTTTTCTTCCAATTCATTTAACTTCTTATACTCTTTAAAACTTACATTCTCCAATATCATTTAACTCCTTCAAGAACTCCATTTAAATAGAAAAAATTTAAAGACGGAAAAAAATGAAATTTGCTAACAATCACTCGAGAAGTCGGGGAGAATGTGAGTAAAACCGCATTCTTTTCACGAGGTTCTTCGTTTAATTTCTCCAAATGTACTATATAAATCATCAAAGATTTCTGGCTTAAAATCGTAATCAAATTCAATATCCAAATAGTGAAAGATTATAGGTAAAATCTTTTCATAATAAACGTGTGTATCGATACCTACAAACCTAATGTATTCTTTGAAAAGGAAAATAATTTTTTCAACGGTTCCAAGAGATAAGTAAAAAATTTTTATTCTGTTTTTCTAAATTCTGTAACAAATTTTGTTTTGCTTCTTGTCTCCGTATTGTAATTTCATAAGCAGATTATTCAAATGTGTTAGTTTATTTCGAAATTTCTTAGGTTTAGGTCTTTCGTACAAAATTAAATTACAACCTCTACAAACTAAATATCTTTTATCGATAATTTCTCCTCTATTAGAACACTTTTTGTAACAGTTGGCATTATACTCTTCCATTTAAACAAAAAGATTTTTTTTATAAATGGAGATTATGGAACTAAGTCTGCCGAGATATAAATTTTTCAACGCAAATGTTTGTGTTTACATTTCTACAACAGAGATAAATAGAAATAATTTCATTCTATTGTACAACTATTTAGGATATTATGTGTACGATTATAAAGATTATTACGGGAGAAATCGGGATTTTTCAGTGGCGAAAGAGTATATTTTTGAAATATTAGAAGGAATGAAAGAGAATAATATGAACATCATTAACTACTGAATTTCTCTAATATCGTTTCTTAATCACATCATAGGCTAAAAATTTCTCAGAGACAACAACAACATAACAAAATCGCGTTTGTAACAGCTTTTTGAAAATCCATATTGATAATTATATCGTTCTTTGAACCAGAAATATTTGTCAAACTCTTTGTTGTATCAATGACATAAATAGGTCTATTCGCTAAAAATTCTTTAGGATTGTAATACATTTCCTTATTATTACAGTAAACTTTCTTAAAATCTTGATACATCTGATACATGATTCTGAAAAGACCTCCGGAAAATGTTTAAATTTTGTAATTTCATCTGGATAATAAGAACCGTTCAATTTTACTCTGATATTTTTTTACATCCAAACTATCAAACTTTGAAGGATTTTTTTCTTGATTATTCTGTCTATCTGTTTGAAAACCTATGATAACGAACTTGGGATTGAAGATATTTCTATAAATATTTGTAATATCGAACGAATAAGTTGTTCCGGAAATACCTTTTTGTTCAATACATTGCCAATCTAGAAAATTAAACATAATGTTTTGACTTTTTGTAATTTCATCAATCAAACCTAATTTTACTCGTGGTTTTATAATCAATCATTGGTACTCTAATAAAAAAAATCTGTAATTGTTATTTTTCCATCAACAGGCATAACATTTCCAGTTGCAGTCTTCCAGAATCACATCATCGTCCTTCTGCTCTTATAAAAACTTAGATAAAATCCTCCTTTATAGATCGGAATAGTAACATTTTCAAAAAATCCTAATCCAAAATGAGATAAATTTCCAGCTGCTTCAAAAACACCAAATTTAAAATCTGATTCAAAGCCATTAGAAGTTTGGAGAAATAACATCACTTTTTGAATAGGAAATAGTTCCTTTAATTGTGCTTAATTGGCCACAGTTTTCGACTTCTTCTATCAATTTTATTGTGTTTTCTTACTTCAATCTTAGAAAATAAAAACGGTTATAAAATTATCGATTAATCTAACATTATCAGTTCCAAGATATGCTTGACCATCTTGTTTTGTTAAAGTTCCAGAAATATAAAACTGGAAGTTAGACGAGCAAAAGTTTATCTCCAAAATCAATATTAAACTCAGTTCTTTTATTCGGTTCATTCAAATGTTGTTTACTAATTGGATAGAAATTTTTTAAAACTTCCGCCCTTTCAATATCACTAGCATATTTTCTGTAGTCCGCCATTTAATAAGAGAAAATTTAGAAATTTTAAACATCATGTATCATTTTTTCATCGATCTAATGTACGTTTTTATAAGAAAAGATATAAATTTTAGTAAAATAATTAAAAAAGATTAGAGTCATTTTTAATGATCTACTTCGTCATATTCAGGATTCTCTTCCTTAAATTTTGCGATCTCGGTCACATATTTCAATAAAATCTGCACAGGATAGTAAACCGCTATCTATAATATTGTTCCAATCAACTGTATCTTTATTTTCATCCAAAAATTTTATACATCAAGTGTTGATAGAGACAAAAGAACAGACATATGATCTTTTAATTGATAATGTATATTTTCTTGAATGAACTCTGATGATAAAGTTTGATATTTAGCAATGTTATACCAATTCAATTTGTTTACGTATAATCTCATCATATCTTCGGATAATTCATATTTTTGAGAAATGTCATCCCAATGTTCTTTTTTCAAATCTCTTTCGTGTTGCATGATAAAAAGATCGAAAGCACTGTAATGTCCCGCCATCTCTATTTATTAGGAAAAAATTTCAAAATCAAGTTTTATAAATTGACTCTTTTTTGCGTTTACATTCAGCACATTTTCCAGATATTCTCTTAACTCCGTTTAATGTTTGCATAGTATTTTATATCGTTTGTGGCAGTTTTCTCTTTGCACCTCACACAGTATATGAGCGCCATTTATATAAGGAAAATTAGTCATCATAGCCGCCTAATCCATTAAATCTGTTATCAATGTTTTCCAAAAGATTTATTAACATCTTCTTTAAATTTATTAAAGTTTTCTTCTAGTTTATTTACTTTATCGAGATATTAAATCGTTGTATTCAACGAGTTTATGATCAATATTCTCAAAAGTTTTTGTGGCATCTAAACTAAACTTATCAAAAGACTGCTTATTTTTTATAACTTTTTCATTAATTTCCGCCAAAGTTTTCTTCTAGTTTAATTAATTTATCATGAAGGTAAAGATTGATTAGTAACTACTCTTTTAAAAACTTCACCATTTTTTCTATCGGTTTCATTAAAACCCTCTTGAAATTTAGCGAAATGTTCCAAAAAGTTTTGTTATTTTTCCATAAAGATCGCCTTTATATAGATTGAAATTTTCCTCCAAAATTTGTAAATTTTTCATCACAATTTTCTATAGATCTTTTACTTCTCGCTTCAAGTTTTTCATAGACTTCTGTTGTAAAATCTTTAACATGCTGTTTATGATTTCTCATAATTTTGTTTTAGTTCATTAAACATTTTAATAGGATCTTCTAATTGAATCATTACAACAACATCAAATGGATTAATTCCTTTACTAACACCGCTAATTCTTTTTCCTTTAAAATCTAAGGCATTTTTAACATTCGGATCATGTAAATCAACAATATCGATGTTTTCTGATAATTTTAGAGGTTTTAAAATTTGTTCTTTAACAACAACATCATGTTTGTCAATACCAGGTCGAACACCGACAATTCTTTTCTTATTAGCCAAACTAACATAATTCTTTTCAACTTTGATCGCTTCAGTAATTTTATCAGCTTTTTCGATATGAGACATTAAATTGGTAAATAATTTTTTTACACCATCATCAACTTCTTTTTTCCAATGTTTTTATTTTATCAGCAACTTCATTTGAACTCATGAAATTTGCAAGTTTGTTATCATATTCTGCTTTAAAATCTTCAATCTCGACAGCAAACATATCTGAATCTGGAAGGTTTTGTAATAAATTTTCTAACTTGTTATCAAACTCATTTCTCAAACTATCAAAATTCAAACTATTATCTACATTTTGAATAATTTGTGTTCCAAATACGTCAAAAATATTTTGTGAATCCATATTTTATTAAGTAATAATTTGTTAACAACTTCTTTAAAATCTTTACCAGTACTCAGTTCATTCAACACAAAAACACATAAATGACCACAAATTGGGGGATCTTTATAGTCTTGAATCTGAGAATCATTGTAGTAGACGCTTGATTTTTTCAAATATTTTAATTCAATTCTATAGGTGGTTTGTCCTCAATTCTTCCATACGAATCAAAATAACATGCATTCTTATCATTTTTATAATAACAAATCCAATGCGTTCCACTTCCCATAATCGAGTCTAAATTCACAATTCCACATTCAAATTTCTTAACTTTTTCAGGTAATGTATCTCTCATGAAGATTCCTCTAAAATGTTTAATATTTTTGCAGATTTCTTCCAATTCCCCGAATGTTAAAGGTTTAAATTTTTTTTTCCGATGTTTGATTTCACGTAATTCAAAGTTTTTTCATCTAATCCAGATCCTGTAACATCTTCCAACTCTTTATCTAACCAATTTAAAAATGTTTCGAACAATAGGAATCACATCTTTTTTAACGATTGGAGCAGCTTTACGAACATAAGGAACAACATTTTTAACAACTGGAATATTTTCTCCAAAATCTAATAATTCTTTCAAAGTCCACCATTTTTAAGTTCTTTCAACTGATTATAAGAAAATTCTATTCTGGTTCCTTTATTGTTTTTCTTATGTTTTTCGAGTTTATTGTATTGTCTATTTGTTAAAAATATCTTATCTTCTCCATTTTTTAGTTGATCTATTTTAAATTGAATACTAACGGGTATTTTCTTCTTAAAAGCGGATTTTATTTTTTCTTTCTGATTTTTGCTGAAGTTTACGTTCACCTCCATTTATATAGTTAAAATTTCAAGTTCTCTTCGATTCCCATTCCTAGTTTTCTCTTCAAAAACATTGCTCCAGCTGTTGGAAGCGCAACAAATCTTTCACCTAAACTAGCATCTTTTGATAAAAATCTATCCATTGCCTTATCTTGCAAAACTTTATCCTGCTATAATATGTCTGGAATTTTGTGTCTCTATGTTTGCATAAAAAATATCGTGTTCCATAGCAGCTTGATCTAATTTATTTATACCAGGATCTCCTCTTTTTAGTCTTTTTTCGAGTTTTGTGCCAGGCCCCAGATACTGATAAGTTGGTACGTGTTAATTCAAAAGGTAAAGTTGTTGATAAAATCATTCAAAAGTCCACTACCCTCAATCATAGATGAACTTATTGCCGGCAAAACTCGTTTTAAATATTTAATTCCATCAGGTTTTTCAATCATTTCATCAAGTTTGTTCGAAATAAAATCTTTAATCGCTTTCTTTTCGTTCAAAAAATTGTTGTTTCCAGCCTTTTCTTGAGCATAAATATAATTAATAATTCCATCGAGTTTTGTCAAATCGTCGATATATCTGTATTCAATCTTATTATCACTGTATTTTCTCACACCTGATCCTTCGATTCTTTTTTCCCCAAATTTGGTTTAATTCAAATTGAGATATTTTTTACCTTACTTGACTTTGGTTTCTTAGTTGATGGATCATTTATTTTTGTAAATTGAATCAGATTTCCATAAAATTTTCAGTATACTTTTTCAAGTCTTCTTCAGAATATAAACCGTCTTTTGGAACATCAGTGCCTGTTTAATAATCTCCATAAACCTTGAGTTCCTTCATATGTTTTTTCATTAAATAATGATATCATTATGCTCAAAATTCACGGGTAAAATTTCCAATCATAAAACTTTTCTTTTTTTTATCCCAATACAAACGCAAATTTATCATCCTTTGCTCTAGGAAGAAATTTTTTACCAATTTCACAATTATTATATCCGTTGTTCCAGGACTATATTGGTTCAACTATTGTAGATTCTTCAATGATTCGAGGTCTAAATGGTGTTGAAGATGGTAATTTTGGCAATTCAAACTCAGATTCTGGTATCGAAATAATCAGCAAAATTGTCGTACAACTGGAACCAAATTCATCAAATTTTGATTATCACTTAAAACATTTTCAATTTTGCCCTCAACGTTTTTTATTGCAGAAGTTACAGGTTGATTAATTTTTTGAATAAATTCTTGTTCTTTTTCATCAATTCGAATCTGTTCTTTAAATTCTTTGATTAATTTCTTTTCTATTTGATCAAGTTTTTTTGCTTCTTCTGAAGTTACGTTCGCCATTTATTTAGGAAAATTTTGAAACATAAACGTGGAAACGTGGAAACGTGAACACGAAACGTGAACACGGAACGTAAAAACGTGAACGTGGAACGTGAAACACGAAACGTGAAACACGAACGTGAAACACGAACGTGAAACGTAAACAACGAACGTAAAACATGAACGTGAAACGTAAACACGAACGTGAAACATGAACGTGAAACATGAACGTGAACGTGGAACGTGAACGTGGAACGTGAACAGATTTACCGTTTTTCTGTTATTTTTCATAATGTAAATAAAAATTAAAGATAATATTAAAAAAAATAATTGTAACAAATATTTTATCAAGTAGATTTGTCAGACCACTGAGCAGCATTTATGTTAGAAAATTTATTCAAATATTTTCCATTTTTAGGCTTCAAAGTTAGATTAATAGTTAAAAAATCCGTAGTCTTTTATTTCCTTTCCAAATTTATCACATAACTCAATAAAGTGGTTAAAACTCATATCAGATCCCACATAATTGTTATAAATCTTTCTCGAATAGTGATCATCTTGCTTAAAAATACACAACATATTCAGGTTATTTCTTATAACTTGTTTATCAAACCTTTGAAAAGCATTGGGAAAGATAGATAACAAGATATGTTTTTGTGACGAGACATTACGAAATATTCCTTAATAACGTCTTGATTTTCCAAAATACAATCATCAAAAAACGATTAAAGAATTCGGTTTACATTCGCTTAATGGAACTATGTCCTCAGAAGCATTATAAAAATGTGATATTTTCTTACTTAAAGTTCTTCTCAATATTTTCAAATCTTTCTTGTAATTTTTTGATAGGCGTCTTGTTCTAAAGATTTAACTAAAAACATACAAATTGGAATAAGGAATCAACCTATTGTAGATAAAATTCAATTAATAAAGTTGTTTTTTCCACATCCACTTGAACCAATAATTAACAATCTGATTGGTTGATCTTTCTTATTTTCTTCAAACGTTTGAAGTTTTTATCTGATCTTTTTGCTTTAAAAAATTTCTCCATTTAAATAGAAGATTTTCATCTTGAAGCAACGCCTTGCTGCGAAAATGAAGCTGTTCAAGTTGACTTCAGAAAGCTCTAAATTAGTTTTTAAACTTGGAACATTCCTATACACTTAGAGGAAGAATCAAATTATTTTATCGGTTTAAGCGGTTTTTATTCTGACAATTTTGTAATAAATATTAGTGAGAGTTCTCCTTATTGTATAGGATTTAGTGAGAAGAACATAACAAAATATTATGGTTTTAAACAAAGGATATTATACTTTCGATCAAATAAAAAATTCCCTTAAAAATTATCTGAAAAACATTCAAACAATCAGATAAATCTTTAAACTTTGACGAAAACAAGTTTGAAATGCAAAAAAATTATCTCTCTAATAAAATAAAATTCAAATAAAATCACCAGTAGAATAATGTTTTCAGCAATTATAGTACATTTATTAGGGTTTGTATCAAGAAACTATTGAGCCAAATCAGGTATATTTAGGAAATAAAACGCCAAAATTTAGACCGTTCGATGTAATTTGAAGTGCACTGCAATCTCGTTGAACCTAGTTTTGAAAATCATACCGAACATTTACACAAAGAATCGGAAATTTTGTACACATTTTTCCCAAATGTTGCTTATGGATCAAAAATCAGTGAAAAACCGAATGAAATCGATTATATTCCAATTAGAAAAAATATTAAAAGAATTCAAAAAATCGTATCTAACTATACAAGACTCTGAGGGAAATTTATTAAATAATGAGAGTAAAACAACAATATATTTTAAGATTGTCGAAAGAAATGATGAATCAAGGGGGGGAACGAAATCGTTCTTACCTTCAAATTTTCAAGAAAACAACTTTTGAATATATAAAATTACAAGAGTCTATGCCATAGACCCTTTCAAAATCTTCATCCTGACACTGTTTTTATCAATGAATCTGGGCTTTATTCTCAAAAATAAAAATTACTAGTTAAATGGAGTCAGTTGTGAATCTACTCAAATTCAATAATAAAGAAATTTTAACATTTGTTGACGAAAATAATGAATTTTGGTTTAAGGCGAAAGATGTTGCAGAGGTGTTAGAATATAAAGATACGAAGAAAGCAATTAAAGAACATGTCAAAGAAAAATATAAAAAAAGCTTCGAAAACATACATTCTGAAGGTAGGGGTGATTCGCCCCCGCCTTCAAACTTTCAAAAAAACACTGTTTTCGTTAATGAATCTGGCCTTTATTCTCAAAATAAAAAATTACTAGTTAAATTTCTTTTCTATCTAAATGGAGTCAGTTGTAGACCTACTCAATAATCAACTTACATTCAATAATAAAGACATTTGCACGATTGTTGACGAAAACAATGTAATCTGGTTTAAGGCTAAAGATGTTTGTGAAATATTAGGTTATGAAAAAACAAAAAACGCAATTAAATTAAAATGTTGAAGATGATGACAAAATTCAATATTTTTTACTTAAAAAACAAGGGGCCATTCGAATAGCCCCTTGTTTTTTAAGTAAACAAACTGACTCCATTTAGATAGAAAAGAAATTTAACTAGTAATTTTTTATTTTGAGAATAAAGGGCCAGATTCATTAACGAAAACAGTGTTTTTTTGAAAGTTTGAAGGCGGGGGCGAATCACCCCTACCTTCAGAATGTATGTTTTCGAAGCTTTTTTTATATTTTTCTTTGACATGTTCTTTAATTGCTTTCTTCGTATCTTTATATTCTAACACCTCTGCAACATCTTTCGCCCTTAAACCAAAATTCATTATTTTCGTCAACAAATGTTAAAATTTCTTTATTATTGAATTTGAGTAGATTCACAACTGACTCCATTTAACTAGTAATTTTTATTTTGAGAATAAAGCCCAGATTCATTGATAAAAACAGTGTCAGGATGAAGATTTTGAAAGGGTCTAATGGCATAGACTCTTGTAATTTATATATTCAAAAGTTGTTTTCTTGAAAATTTGAAAGGTAAGAACGATTCGTTCCCCCCCTTGATTCATCATTCTTTCGACAATCTTAAATATATTGTTGTTTTACTCTCATTATTTAATAAATTTCCCTCAGAGTCTTGTATAGTTAGAACGATTTTTTGAATTCTTTTAATATTTTTTCTAATTGGAATATAAATCGATTTCATTCGGTTTTTCACTGATTTTTGATCCATAAGCAACATTTGGGAAAAATGTGTACAAAAATTTCCGATTCTTTGTGTAAATGTTCGGTATGATTTTCAAAAACTAGGTTCAACGAGATTGCAGTGCACTTCAATTACATCGAACGGTCCTAAATTTTTGGCGTTTTATTTCCTAAATATACCTGATTTGGCTCAATAGTTTCTTGAACAAACCCTAATAAATGTACTATAATTGCTGAAAACATTATTCTTACTGGTGATTTTATTTGAATTTTATTAGAGAGATAATTTTTTTGCATTTCAAACTTGTTTTCGTCAAAGTTTAAAGATTTATCTGATTGTTTGAATGTTTTCAGATAATTTTTAAGGGAATTTTTTATTTGATCGAAAGTATATAATATCCTTTGTTTAAACCATAATATTTTGTTATGTTCTTCTCACTAAATCCTATACAATAAGGAGAAACTCTCACTAATATATTATTACAAAATTGTCAGAATAAAAACCGCTTAAAACCGATAAAATAATTTGATTCTTCCTCTAAGTGTATAGGATGTTTCCAAGTTTAAAAACTAATTTAGAGCTTTCTGAAGTCAACTTGAACAGCTTCATTTTCGCAAGCGTTGCTTCAAGATGAAAATCTTCTATTTAAATGGAGAAATTTTTAAAGCAAAAAGATCAGATAAAACTTCAAACGTTTGAAGAAAATAAGAAAGATCAACCAATCAGATTGTTAATTATTGGTTCAAGTGGATGTGGAAAAACAACTTTTATTATTGAATTTTATCTACAATAGGTTTGATTCCTTATTCCAATTTGTATGTTTTTAGTAAATCTTTAGAACAAGACGCCTATAAAAAATTACAAGAAAGATTTGAAAATATTGAGAAGAACTTAAGTAAGAAAATATCACATTTTTATAATGTTTCTGAGGACATAGTTCCATTAAGCGAATGTAAACCGAATTCTTTAATCGTTTTTGATGATTGTATTTTTGGAAAATCAAGACGTTATTAAGGAATATTTCGTAATGTCTCGTCACAAAAACATATCTTGTAATCTATCTTTCCCAATGCTTTTCAAAGGTTGATAAACAAGTTATAAGAAATAACCTGAATATGTTGTGTATTTTTAAGCAAGATGATCACTATTCGAGAAAGATTTATAACAATTATGTGGGATCTGATATGAGTTTTTAACCACTTTATTGAGTTATGTGATAAAATTTGGAAGGAAGACTACGGATTTTTAACTATTAATCTAACTTTGAAGCCTAAAAATGGAAAATATTTGAATAAAATTTTCTAACATAAATGCTGGCTCAGTGGTCTGACAAATCTACTTGATAAAATATTTGTTACAATTATTTTTATATTATCTTTAATTTTTAATTTACATTATGAAAATAACAGAAAAACGGTAAATCTGTTCACGTTCCACGTTCACGTTCCACGTTCACGTTCATGTTTCACGTTCATGTTTTCACGTTCGTGTTTTACGTTTCACGTTCATGTTTTACGTTCGTGTTTACGTTTCACGTTCGTGTTTCACGTTCGTGTTTCACGTTCCACGTTCAGCGTTTTACGTGTCCGTGTTCACGTTTTCGTGTTTCACGTTTCCACGTTCCACGTTTACGTTTCAAAATTTTCCTAAATAAATGGCGAACGTAACTTCAGAAGAAGCAAAAAAACTTGATCAAATAGAAAAGAAATTAATCAAAGAATTTAAAGAACAGATTCGAATTGATGAAAAAGAACAAGAATTTATTCAAAAAATTAATCAACCTGTAACTTTCTGCAATAAAAAAACGTTGAGGGCAAAATTGAAAATGTTTTAAGTGATAATCAAAATTTGATGAATTTGGTTCCAGTTGTACGACAATTTGCTGATATTTCGATACCAGAATCTGAGTTTGAATTGCCAAAATTACCATCTTCAACACCATTTTAGACCTCGAATCATTGAAGAATCTACAATAGTTGAACCAATAAGTCCTGGAACAACGGATATAATAATTGGTGAAATTGGTAAAAAATTTCTTCCTAGAGCAAAGGATGATAAATTTGGTTTGTATTGGGATAAAAAAAAGAAAAGTTTTATGATTGGAAATTTACCCGTGAATTTTGAGCATAATGATATCATTATTAATGAAAAAACATATGAAGGAACTCAAGGTTTATGAGATTATTAACAGGCACTGATGTTCCAAAAGACGGTTTATATTCTGAAGAAGACTTGAAAAAGTATACTGAAATTTTATGGAAATCTGATTCAATTTACAAAAATAAATGATCCATCAACTAAGAAACCAAAGTCAAGTAAGGTAAAAAATATCTCAATTTGATTAAACCAATTTGGGAAAAAAGAATCGAAGGATCAGGTGTGAGAAAATACAGTGATAATAAGATTGAATACAGATATATCGACGATTTGACAAAACTCGATGGAAATTATTAATTATATTTTATGCTCAAGAAAAGGCTGGAAACAACAATTTTTTTGAACGAAAAAGAAAGCGATTAAAGATTTTATTTCGAACAAACTTGATGAAATGATTGAAAAACCTGATGGAATTAAATATTTAAAACGAGTTTTGCCGGCAATAAGTTCATCTATGATTGAGGGTAGTGGACTTTTGAATGATTTTATCAACAATTTACCTTTTGAATTACACGTACCAACTTATCAGTATCTGGGGCCTGGCACAAAACTCGAAAAAAGACTAAAAAAGAGGAGATCCTGGTATAAATAAATTAGATCAAGCTGCTATGGAACACGATATTTTTTATGCAAAACATAGAGACACAAATTCCAGACATATAGCAGATAAAGTTTTGCAAGATAAGGCAATGGATAGATTTTTATCAAAAGATGCTAGTTTAGGTGAAAGATTTGTTGCGCTTCCAACAGCTGGAGCAATGTTTTTTGAAGAGAAAACTAAGGAATGGGAATCGAAGAGAACTTGAAATTTTAAACTATATAAATGGAGGTGGAACGTAAACTTCAGCAAAAATCAAGAAAGAAAAAAATAAAATCCGCTTTTAAGAAGAAAATACCCGTTAGTATTCAATTTAAAATAGATCAACTAAAAAATGGAGAAGATAAGATATTTTTAACAAATAGACAATACAATAAACTCGAAAAACATAAGAAAAACCAATAAAGGAACCAGAATAGAATTTTCTTATAATCAGTTGAAAGAACTTAAAAATGGTGGACTTTTGAAAGAATTATTAGATTTTGGAGAAAATATTCCAGGTTGTTAAAAATGTTGTTCCTTATGTTCGTAAAGCAGCTCCAATCGTTAAAAAAGATGTGATTCCTATTGTTCGAAACATTTTAAATTGGTTAGATAAAGAGTTGGAAGATGTTACAGGATCTGGATTTAGATGAAAAAACTTTGAATTACGTGAAATCAAACATCGGAAAAAAAAATTTTAAACCTTTAACATTCGGGGAATTGGAAGAAATCTGCAAAAATATTAAACATTTTAGAGGAATCTTCATGAGAGATACATTACCTGAAAAAGTTAAGAAATTTGAATGTGGAATTGTGAAATTTAGACTCGATTATGGGAAGTGGAACGCATTGGATTTGTTATTATAAAAATGATAAGAATGCATGTTATTTTGATTCGTATGGAAGAATTGAGGACAAACCACCTATAGAATTGATTAAATATTTGAAAAAATCAAGCGTCTACTACAATGATTCTCAGATTCAAGACTATAAAGATCCCCCAATTTGTGGTCATTTATGTGTTTTTGTGTTGAATGAACTGAGTACTGGTAAAGATTTTAAAGAAAGTTGTTAACAAATTTATCTTACTTAATAAATATGGATTCACAAAATATTTTTGACGTATTTGGAACACAAATTATTCAAAATGTAGATAATAGTTTGAATTTTGATAGTTTGAGAAATGAGTTTGATAACAAGTTAGAAAATTTATTACAAAACCTTCCAGATTCAGATATGTTTGCTGTCGAGATTGAAGAATTTAAAGCAGAATATGATAACAAACTTGCAAATTTCATGAGTTCAAATGAAGTTGCTGATAAAATAAAAACATTGGAAAAAGAAGTTGATGATGGTGTAAAAAAATTATTTACCAATTTAATGTCTCATATCGAAAAAGCTGATAAAATTACTGAAGCGATCAAAGTTGAAAAGAATTATGTTAGTTTGGCTAATAAGAAAAGAATTGTCGGTGTTCGACCTGGTATTGACAAACATGATGTTGTTGTTAAAGAACAAATTTTAAAACCTCTAAAATTATCAGAAAACATCGATATTGTTGATTTACATGATCCGAATGTTAAAAATGCCTTAGATTTTAAAGGAAAAAGAATTAGCGGTGTTAGTAAAGGAATTAATCCATTTGATGTTGTTGTAATGATTCAATTAGAAGATCCTATTAAAATGTTTAATGAACTAAAACAAAAATTATGAGAATCATAAACAGCATGTTAAAGATTTTACAACAGAAGTCTATGAAAAACTTGAAGCGAGAAGTAAAAGATCTATAGAAAATTGTGATGAAAAATTTAACAAATTTTGAGGAAAATTTCAATCTATATAAAGGCGATCTTTATGGAAAAATAACAAACTTTTTGGAACATTTCCGCTAAATTTCAAGAGGGTTTTAATGAAACCGATAGAAAAAATGGTGAAGTTTTTAAAAGAGTAGTTACTAATCAATCTTTACTTCATGATAAATTAATTAAACTAGAAGAAAACTTTGGCGAAATTAATGAAAAAGTTATAAAAAATAAGCAGTCTTTTGATAAAGTTTAGTTTAGATGCCACAAAAACTTTTGAGAATATTGATCATAAACTCGTTGAATACAACGATTTATATCTCAATAAAGTAAATAAACTAGAAGAAAACTTTAATAAATTTAAAGAAGATGTTAATAAATCTTTTGAAAACATTGATAACAGATTTAATGGATTAGGCGGCTATGATGACTAATTTTCCTTATATAAATGGCGCTCATATACTGTGTGAGGTGCAAAGAGAAAACTGCCACAAACGATATAAAATACTATGCAAACATTAACGGAGTTAAGAGAATATCTGGAAAATGTGCTGAATGTAACGCAAAAAAAGAGTCAATTTATATAAAAACTTGATTTTGAAATTTTTTCCTAATAAATAGAGATGGCGGGACATTACAGTGCTTTCGATCTTTTTTATCATGCAACACGAAAGAGATTTGAAAAAAGAACATTGGGATGACATTTCTCAAAAATATGAATTATCCGAAGATATGATGAGATTATACGTAAACAAATTGAAATTGGTAATAACATTGCTAAATATCAAACTTTATCATCAGAGTTCATTCAAGAAATATACATTATCAATTAAAAGATCATATGTCTGTTTCTTTGTCTCTAATCAACACTTGAGTATAAAATTTTTGGATGAAAATAAAGATACAGTTGATTGGAACAATATTATAGATAGCGGTTACTATCCTGTGCAGATTTTATTGAAATATGTGACCGAGATCGCAAAATTTAAGGAAGAGAATCCTGAATATGACGAAGTAGATCATTAAAAATGACTCTAATCTTTTTAATTATTTTACTAAAATTTATATCTTTTCTTATAAAAACGTACATTAGATCGATGAAAAAATGATACATGATGTTTAAAATTTCTAAATTTTCTCTTATTAAATGGCGGACTACAGAAAATATGCTAGTGATATTGAAAGGGCGGAGTTTAAAAATTTCTATCCAATTAGTAAACAACATTTGAATGAACCGAATAAAAGAACTGAGTTTAATATTGATTTTGGAGATAACTTTTGCTCGTCTAACTTCCAGTTTTATATTTCTGGAACTTTAACAAAACAAGATGGTCAAGCATATCTTGGAACTGATAATGTTAGATTAATCGATAATTTTATACCGTTTTTATTTTCTAAGATTGAAGTAAGAAAACACAATAAATTGATAGAAGAAGTCGAAAACTGTTGGGCCAATTAAGCACAATTAAAGGAACTATTTCGTATTCAAAAAGTGATGTTATTTCTCAAACTTCTAATGGCTTTGAATCAGATTTTAAATTTGGTGTTTTTGAAGCAGCTGGAAATTTATCTCATTTTTGGATTAGGATTTTTTGAAAATGTTACTATTCCGAATCTATAAAGGAGGATTTTATCTAAGTTTTATAAGAGCAGAAGACGATGATGTGATTCTGAAGACTGCAACTGGAAATGTTATGCCTGTTGATGGAAAAATAACAATTACAGATTTTTTTATTAGAGTTCCAATGATTGATTATAAAACCACGAGTAAAATTAGGTTGATTGATGAAATTACAAAAAGTCAAAACATTATGTTTAATTTTCTAGATTGGCAATGTATTGAACAAAAAGGTATTTCCGGAAACTAACTTATTCGTTCGATATCACAAATATTTATAGAAATATCTTCAATCCCAAGTTCGTTATCATAGGTTTTCAAACAGATAGACAGAATAATCAAGAAAAAAATCCTTCAAAGTTTGATAGTTTGGATGTAAAAAATATCAGAGTAAAATTGAACGGTTCTTAATTATCCAGATGAATTACAAAACTTAAACATTTTCAGGAGGTCTTTTTCAGAATCATGTATCAGATGTATCAAGATTTTAAGAAAGTTTACTGTAATAATAAGGAAATGTATTACAATCCTAAAGAATTTTTAGCGAATAGACCTATTTATGTCATTGATACAACAAAGAGTTTGACAAATATTTCTGGTTCAAAGAACGATAGAATTATCAATATGGATTTTCAAAAAGCTGTTACAAACGCGATTTGTTTATGTGGTTGTGGTTTCTGAGAAATTTTTAGCCTATGATGTGATTAAGAACGATATTAGAGAAATTCAGTAGTTAATGATGTTCATATTATTCTCTTTCATTCCCTCTAATACTTCAAAAATATACTCTTTCGCCAGTGAAAAATCCCGATTTCTCCCGTAATAATCTTTATAATCGTAACACATAATATCCTAAATAGTTGTACAATAGAATGGAAATTATTTCTATTTATCTCTGTTGTAGAAATGTAAACACAAACATTTGCGTTGAAAAATTTATATCTCGGCAGACTTAGTTCCATAATCTCCATTTTAAACAAAAAAAATCTTTCTGTTTAAATGGAAGAGTATAATGCCAACTGTTACAAGTGTTTTCTAATAGAGGAGAAATTATCGATAAAAGATATTTAGTTTTGTAGAGATTGTAATTTAATTTTGTATGAAAGAACCTAAACCTAAGAAAATTTCGAAATAAACTAACACATTTGAATAATCTGCTTATGAAATTGCAATATGGAGACAAGAAGCAAACAAAATTTGTTACAGAATTTAGAAAACAGAATATAAAATTTTTACTTAATCTCTTGGAAACCGTTGAAAAAATTATTTTCCTGTTCAAAGAATACATTAGGTTTGTAGGTATCGATACACACGTTTGATTATGAAAAGATTTTACCTATAATCTTTCACTATTTGGATATTGAATTTGATTACGATTTTAAGCCTGAAATCTTTGATGATTTTTATAGTACATTTGGAGAAATTAAACGAAGAACCTCGTGAAAAGAATGCGGTTTTACTCACATTCTCCCCGACTTCTCGAGTGATTGTTAGCAAATTTCATTTTTTCCGTCTTTAAATTTTTTCTATTTTAAATGGAGTTCTTGAAGGAGTTAAATGATATTGGAGAATGTAAGTTTAAAAGAGTATAAGAAGTTAAATGAATTGGAAGAAAGGAAAGAAACATGAGAATCTTGAATTTGGAGAAAATGAAGGGTAAATTCGGGTTTACAATAATTGCCGAGTTGGAAGATTGTAAAGTAACACTTGCCGAACAGATTTTTGACTGTTTTTGGATGAAAAAAAGATTAAAGAATTAAACAAAAATGAAAAAATTACACTTGATTGTTACTGGAAAGAAGACTATAAAAGATAAAGAAATTATAACAATTAACTTTGTAGAATAAAGTCTTAACTCTAAAACTTGCAGTCCCTCCCCCACGTCATAGTACTGTTTTGATAACCATAGTTGGTGTCTTTCTTCATAGGAAATCACATGGAATATTATCTACAGTAATACCTTTTGTTTCACACAAAAATGTGGCTATATTCTATAAGAAAAATTCTATAATAGCTCTTTAATGAATTGTTGTTGATAAATCTTGATACTCACAAAAATTCCTAAGAAATTACATCAATTAAGTCTTGATTATCTTGAAAGAACGTATAATATGGGAAAAATGTCATAAAAAAACGATGAAAACTCTCTGTTTGTTTATTTTTTACTTTCTTTTCAATATCTTTCGTAATTATATTAAATTATGTAATCCCTTACTTTTTTAGTTTTTTGCCGATAGTAAAACACTCCATTAGACGTTTTTTCTGCAAAAGACTTTACAAGTTCTTTGAATTCTTGTATCATTTAAGGAAAGTAATCAACTGTTTCTTTAAAATGTTTTTTGGTAATTCGTTGAACCGTTAAAATTGTCTTTTTCTTTGTAAGTTTTTGAAATGCTAGAAACTGAAGAGAGCTTGGTGAGTTCATGTTGTTTATTTTAGTAGAAAAGTTTTTTAATTAAAGTACAGTATGTTTTTAGTAAAAATGTTTTAAATTGATTAAATTTTATTAAGATAAATCCTTTATTCGTAGCAGATTTGACAACATTTTACAAAGCACAGCTTAAGAAAGTAGAAGCTCAGATTTGGTTAATTTTTCATTCCACAGAGTAGATAGTAATGTACCGATCGCTTTTGGAGACGAACGACTGTAGATTCGGTTAATTTTTCATTGAGATTTGCTGTGTTATTTCTCAGCTTCCTTTATGGTACATTGAACAGTATTTTACATTGCTTTTCGGTCGGCTCCGAAAGTGCGCCAGGAACCCCATATTACTATCTACTTAAATGATTATACGTCGAATTCAAATTAGTAAACAAATATGTTTAGAATATGGCAACAGATATGTTTATTATAATAATAGATTATGAAGATAGAAAAAGTTGGTAGAATGCTAATAACATTTACTTACTGAATACACTAAAATAAAATAGTTTATCAACAAAAACATTATACAGATAACGTCATTTTGTTACCTCCAATTGTTAATAACTAATAATAGCCAAATTAGCTTTAATACCTGGAAACTTTTATTATATATAATTATGTTCGTCAGTTAACTAACATGCGTTGTTTGCATAGTTTTTTATAATTGTCCTATTGTACAGAATTCGTTTTAATTAATCGCAATCGTATTATCAGGATTGTACTCTGACTTAATTGACATTTCTAATGAAAATATAGAAAATAGACGGAATGGAGGCTCCCCCAAATGTAGGCTACATTGAGTGCCTTTTCAACTTTGGCGGCAAAGCTACAGCAAGCACCATTAGATTTTTCATTCAATAGTAATATTTGCATATCTTTTAATCCATAGTTTTTGTATAAAAAGCTAAAGGAACAATTTTACAAAATATATTATATTGACTATTCAAAATATGGAAGCCTACAGAGTCCAGTAACCTCACAGATTATGGGGATCTTCCAAATATCTAGAGCAACCACAGCTCGGGATTTTTCAGATGCAGGTATTTTTAGTGCAGGAAATCTTTTTTTAGTAGGGAGGGAGAGCTCAGAAATTGGAATTTACAAAGATCGAAAGTTCCCAAACAACCGAATTATTCTGAAACTGGCAATTTCCAGAGATCTGGAGTTTCCATGAGCTAAAATCCATAAAGAGGCTAAAACGAGCTTATGTTGGATAATACAAGAAGCCATCAGATAATATTAGGTCGTATGAGTTGTGGAAAATGCTCTAGAAATAGGGCTAAAATTGCCCAAGAAATGGTGTGTGGTCTACTTAGATAATTATAATAATGTAGTAATTGAATATTCGCAAAACAAGGTTTTATTTAAGTTGAATTCTAGTATTCAGTACGACTGTTCTAAAGGTACTGGAGACTTTCAAACAACATGTTGGTTCACTACGCAGATGTTTTCTAGACTAGATCTCTTAAAATTTGGATAAGTATTCCTAAATCGGTACTAATATTATAGTTTGAGAGCCAAAAGGTCTTGTCCAAAAACGTTAATATATATCCAAGAATATGTTCGGGATATTTGGGCAATACATGCATTGCAATTTGCAATATATAACACAAAAGATTTCTTTATTCCCCATTACCTTCCCTCCCTCCGCCACTAATTAATAGTGTAAATAAAAATACAATAGTTCTTACAAGATTCGTTATTGTTGTAATACATTATTTTTTTAATACTATAAAGTATATTTAACACTGAGGGTAGTAGGGCTTCCAGCATTACAACTGAAACAATACCTTAAAACAATTACAATAAACATTATAAATTAAAAATAACTACCTTGAGTGTAATACGCAGGCTTTTATTAAATGTTTACCACTTTGAAAATTTAAAATAGGCAAGATTAGAGGTATTAAGTACAGTGACGTTAGAAAGTATTGTATCTGCATATGGAAAAAGTGGAACTGTGAAAGTTTTTCCCAGATTACAAACGTGGATATAGTGCTAAAAGTTTAAAAGTATTCTTTGAACTCTTAATGTAACGTCAAAACACAAGAGTCTATTATGAACGCACCAGACTGTTCAGGAAGGTGTTGCCCAGCTATTTCTCCAGATCCTCCTACTCATTTAATTACCGTAGCTTCACGTGTTTCCATTGCACTGGTATTTACCGATCCATTCTTTATTGGTGATTTCAGTCAGGACGCATGGTCCAGTGTTCCCAGACCCGGGCTAGCACATGATTCATGTTCGCTATCTTCACATCTCCCTCCCACCACAGTAATAAGCCATCTTTTATTTTTGAGAACGAGATGATTAGGAAATGTGTATTTATCTCTTTTCACGATTGGACTAGACAGAGATGATTTGCACGTTTCTGTTATAAGTTGCATAGTTTGATTGTTTACATTTCGTGTACATCATACCTCATATAAAACTAGGACAGAGCATGAATCACTGTCTCGTGTAAAGCAATAAACAGTATAGGTGCCTTTTGAGAAACAGCACAGTGACACCCTACATACTTTAACGATGCGAGTATCAGATAACCTTACCAGAAACTGCATAGTTTGGGATGTAATTACCAAACAACAGTATAAGGTACTAGATACTTTACGATGCGAGTATCAGATAATCTTACCAGAAACTACATATTTTACGATGTGACTACCAGACAACAGCATAAGACACTACATACTTTACGATGCGAGTATCAGATTATCCTTACCAGAAACTGCATAGTTTATAGTGTGAATACCAGACAACAGCATAAGACACTACATACTTTACGATGCGAGTTTCAGATAAACCTTACCAGAAATTGCATTCTTTAGGATGGGAATACCAGACAGCAGTATAAGACACTGGATACTTTACAGTGCGAGTATCATATAACCTTACCAGAAACTGTGTACTTTGGGATGCGACTACCAGACAAACAGCGTAAGACACTAGATACTTTAAGGTGCGAGTATTAGATACCAGAAACTGTGTACTTTGGGATGTGACTACCAGACAACAGCATAAGACACTAGATACTTTACGAGGCGTGCATCGGATAAACCTAACTACCAGACAACATTACCAGACACTATATTGTAAGCTGCGTGTATGAGATAATCCTCTCAGAAAACTACGTACTGTACGATACGAGTACTAGATAACCCTACTAATGTTCAAATACAGTGTGCAATTGAACACTTGCTGAGAGTTTCTTCTCCTTTAACCGACTGTGTTTTGTATTATTTCGGGAAAATATAAATGCAACAACTGTTAAAACGATGATCATCGATTGACGACTAGACGATAAATATAAGATTAAGGAAATTTGATTAATTTATACCATTATAAAACGATTACCATCGATTGACTACTAGATTATAAATATGAGAATGAAGATATTGATGAGTTTATATCACTGTGATTAGAAACATGATATCAGACTGTTCTTATAATCAGTTAGTTATAAATTAGTTAACTTTTCATATAAATACTAAGAAATTCTCAAATTAATCGACACATTGCTAGACCTTTTAATAAATTCACTGTTTCTGAATTGCAGAGTTCGGTTTTTTCAAATTACAGTAGTATATAAAAGCGTATATAATTTCTACGCACTAATAATAAAGGATAACGCTTTAATTATTACTGATACGTATGATTGAGACATGTGAGCAGAAGTGAGTATATGAACAAGGAATGACAAGTTCGATATGTCAAGTTGATGCAGACTTGCCTTAATCAGACGAAGCTAAAAATCCCTCTCTATTAAACATGAACCAATGTGGTAAAACGAGCAAAGGCTCACGACTACCCAAATCGTCGAATATGGATCTACACACAATTGGGGAGTGACTCAAGTAGTCATTTTCAAAATAAAACTTATTGGCAAATTACACCCTATTTCTACTGAATCAATAGCATGTCAATGACGTAAGTTCCTGAGGCTGTATGTAAAGAAAATAATTCGGAAATAGTACAGAACCAGTGTTAGTTTTGAAACAATGAACTTTGAATACAAACCAAAGGTGGATTTACCAAACAATGGAATGCAAGCACGATTTATTTAATCTCCATTGTCTACGAGGAAGGTTCCCTCTGGTCAACAGGTGTGTATCGTTTGTATATCTGCGAGTGGATGCATACACCCAGGTACCAGAAGGTCACCTCCCCCACCGCCACCACTGCCCAGTGCCCATTGGCACCGTCCCGTTATCCCGCTCCTATCTATGTAAGATTGCATTGTTACAAGCATCAAAGGTAAGCAGCTTATTAGACCTTCGACATGAACTCATTCAAGCGAGGAACACTTTTTTCGTAATGCGCGTTAACAAGGGGTTTTAAACCCCTTTATGCTTGTAATAATGCAAGGCCGGCTACGAGAGGACATTTTATGGCCATACTCTTTTAAAACAAGGCGCTGTACTTTCTCAAAGACGTTTTTTTCCCGATGGAGCGTGACAAATTGTAACACTGTTGAAGTACTTGTGTCTTATTAATAAATTAATATTAATTAAAAAGTAAATTGTTAGTTTAAATTCTAACTGATAGTGATAATTAGAAGGAGACGAGATTCTAGGAAGGAAGACTGTGACGTATACAACATTGAAAGTAGTACCCTTAGTAAAAGTAATAAAACAAGGTAAGAGTACGTCACACCAGGGATCATGCAACAGGCCTCGCTGACGGTAAATGAAAAATGTCAAGTCCATAGCTCATTTCATTATTGAAAAGATATAACTACTACAGACAATAATATGGAAAATAAGTTTTTACATCACCCGGGAAACAAATTAGAAATTGTGTCAGCCTAATGAGTGATAATCTTCAACAACAGTCAGCCATATTGCATGACTAGACGTACAACTCATTCTTATCTATGTAGAAATAAATTGCATGCAAAATGTCAAGTCTGCAAATGAATTCTTTATTGAAATATCTTGCCACATGTTACATCAAATCCTTTTTCAATAAAATTAGGAGTTTTTTCAATAGTTTTTCATAATAAAAGTCTACCACAAAGTTCCGCCATAAAAAGTTGTTGTAATGTTTTGGGATGGTTTACGCTACTAACACGTTAATATGTCACATGTTTTAAAATATATTATGAGTGTTTAGGCCTAAAATAAAATACGAGTTTGTTTAACAAACTCTCATTGGCACCCTCATAGTCATATATACGAATGGTGTGGGTTTTTAAAAAAATATTCGCTAATGCTCAGTACAAATTCTTCATGGAATGGATATGCACCATTATTATACTTGAAGTCGCTTTATTTTCGCCTATATAAAACAGAGCACCATGACACCCTTTTTTAAGTCCGACGTACAGGTTAGCTTTCGTTTTTCAAAATTATCGTGAGGGACAGACCATAACAAAGAGCAGAACATCAACAAAGGCAGATATACAAAAGCAGACATAAATAAATGTTGTTTTCAGCCCTTCGAGTGATATCGAGTAATATACGAATTTATTTTTGAAACGTTGGTAATTATAAGGCCAACCCTTGTAATAAATTTATAATAAGAAATGTGTTTCAAAAACGTCATAATATAATATTATTTTTATTGATTTTTTTCTTATATAAATAAAATAAACAGATAAAAGGACCATATATAAATAAAGTTCTTGTCTTTCAGGTCCTTCGACTAATACAACAACAACATAACAAATTAAAATTTTGTATTGACCCAACAGTTTTTATAGATTAACAACAAGAATGATTATCAAAAAAGTCATAAGATAAAGATCTAATATGATTTTGTTGGTTTACTACTTTTAAAATAATAGTGTTAAAAAAGATTATACTGGTAAAAAAACAAATTTAATCTTATTAATAGTGAAATCTTTGTTACTAAAAATAACCATCTGGCTAAAATATTTTTCTTGTCCCTTTCATTTCCAGTGATACAAATACAATAGTTGTATCCCCCCGCCCTTACTACAAAAATATTTGTTTTAAAAAACATATAATCCGTAGTTTTAAAAACATAATTGATTTTTGTATGTTATTAAACATTTAAAAACATGGACGTCTAGTAAATTCTATAACCCCTAAGTAACTTGATTTAACATTCGAGATAAAAATTAAATAATATATTATATACTATTTATAGTTTTACCAGGTTTACATAATCACATTGAAGGATAGATTAATAAATGAAGTTTAATGAAAAAAAAGTAAGAAAAACAAATATATAAAATAAAAAGTTAATTAAAAATGTGTTAATTTTTTTTAACTCATCAATAAATGAATATTTGGTGCAGATTTTACTCACAGGTAGATTTTTAGCAGCTATCTAAAATTAAATCCGTAGTGTTAATAGGTTTTTTTTAAGATATTAAAGAAATATGTAAACTCAAAAAACAATCAGTTTTTTTCGTAAATAAAATACTATGAAGAATCTCGAATATTTTTTAACTTACGAGTATAATATTTGTGTAAAATAGATAGTGTATTTCTTCACCGTTCAAATGTTTTTTATCCATATAGTGTAGAGCCTATATTGCCCTGACAAAATAGAAATTGAACCAAAATACCTTCTATATAAGTTCAAAATAAATTAACTGTTATTTTGTGTAAGCGAAAAAAGTTACTGTAGCAAGTATGCCTGTACTGTCCTCAATTAAATTTAACAACAGAGTTATTATTTGGTTATATGGTATTATTTTATTCAATATTTTATTTCAAACATACCGCCCGCTACAATGAGTTAAGATTTACAAGATGTGATATTTATTCTTTTGTTACAATTTTTTTTTCTATTGATGGTAAATATTTATCTAAGTAGAAACATTAGTAATAAACATAAATGATTGGCAGAATGTTTTGGAACAGTTTTCAAAATATGAAGAATTTGGAGTATCAACGGAACCATCCCAACAGCGGAACAGCTCCAAGTTTGGAGCTGTTAATTCGAGGATCTAACGGTTGGCACTTTTTATCCTGCGAATAAGGAAAACACACACGGACACGAAATGGCAGTATGTCTCTTCAAGCAATAAGATATTGAATTTGAGAAAATAGAAAAATACTTGTCTTTCGTCTCTTTTCCAGTGCTCATATACGTTGGATTAGTTTGACAAACTCTCTCCATCTGAATGATTAACCCAGATTCTATCCCTCGAGACCTTATTTTTAATGAGGAATTCCATAACATATGTTGTATATGTTATAACAATTAACTAAGATATTGCAATTTTTCGTAAAAAAAAATCATCAATCAAGTTACGACACCTCGTAACCTGCCGTAGTATTGAGAAAGCCTATCTAGAAACAGAATAGTGACTATATTGCTGGCAGAAGCCGGACCAAGGTCACTGTTTACG
>NW_025782892.1:0-61997 GCF_021130785.1 Homalodisca vitripennis | reverse complement strand
AGTTTAAAAACCCTTTAAACATACAAATACGAACTGTATGTCAAACACAAATTAATTTTATTTACTTATTCAATTACATGTTTTATAACAGTTTGGCCTCGCCACAATTTTACATATAAAAACTTGTCGGCGAGGTCCAGCGATATTTCCTTACTTCTACTGTTCCACTTCTACTGGTAATAATGTCTTTAATAAGTTTGTATCGCTTAAATCAATTCACTAAATGAAAATACTAATGATGATTTATTTGCGGGTTAGGGCAGGCATCATATCTCTATTTATTATTTGACAATTGTATGAATATGGTTAGAACTTATTATAACAATAACAATAACAATAAAATAATATAACAATTACATAAGGAACACAATATAAATTACTATAACATGGTTTGTTATTTGAAAATGATTCTTATAATAATAATAACAATATTATTTCATATAGGAGTTCAGTGTTGTGAAATACGTGCATACATGTCTGATGTTGTTCCTCTTTGTCTGTCTCCAGTTGTGTGCAGTAGTGTCGTCTGGTCGAAATAGTTTCTGCTAATCGTGTGTAGTTAGGTTTATGTTTTGTTTTTGGGTTATGTTTATGTTATGTTTACTCACTGAGTAAAGTGGGTTTATTGGCTTTTTCGTGGTTCAGTGGATAAAGTAGTGTGAATAAACAACAGTCTAGTACAGTGAGAGTGAATCTGAGTAATGAAAATAGTTTTGAGCGTTGTGCAGTTTAGTGGAATGTCGGTGCAGGACTAGTGGAGATTGGGCCAGGCTAGGCCTATTCCTATGACATTTACAAATGGCAAGTTTTGTCTTTATAGTTGACACATAGGTCTAGTTGTACTTAAACAAAATGTAGGCTGCCGATTTAAACTTATAAAAATCTTATAAATTATTAATCTTTATAAATGTTCTATTTCTTCTATTTTTCTATTTTTATTTTCGAATTTGATAAATTAACATTCCGATTCTGTTTTTCTGTAATTATCATAACTATTCACTATATTCCACTACATATTATTCTAAAAAATATCAAAATTTAACCTGCAATTAAACTAATTATTCAGTCCATCCATACTAAGAGAAAAGTGGTTAACAAACGACTAAGCAAGAGCTGTTGTGTGAGTAGTAAACACAATACGAAACGGTAAATTCTCTCAGTTAAACGACTGGTCGTTAGTACCAGTGTGCGTCGCTGTTAGACCTAATTAACTTCTTGTTAGCACGTGACTTACTCAGCTCTGATCATAGACAAGTTTCAGTTGCTGTTTGAATTACATCTAAAGATAAAGTGTTTGATATTCGAATATATCTCAGTTTGAGAACGAACTGGCCGATAGCTTTAATTTGGATGAGGCTTCAGTTCTATTCCGTGAACGATGATTTCTATAGTGATGCAAGCCTCTCTATCGGATTGAACTGAGTATTTGTAAACATTTTTACTTTGGCATTAATGGTAACTATGACAGCAAGCAAATAACAGAATAAATATTTTTTCAATAACCTGAGTACAATCAAATGAGATTTTAACTTAATTAATTACAACACATGTAGCCTAACTACCCCAACACGTACATACGACATGCACTTTTTGTGCCTTGCTGTGAAGACTTTAAATTATTAAGCACGGCTTTTAAACGTAACTTATTGAAAAAAACTAAAAGGGTATCGCGTTTCAAAATATTTTGAGAAATGCTTCGTTTTAAATTTGTTATTACATTTTATTGTGTATTACATATATCTATTTTCACATATTTATTAGATGAGATGATGGCTCAGATTCATTGAGGTATATGACTCTGTATTTCTGTATTTCTCTTTCGTATGCCGAAGACATGTTAACGTTACTTTTATGGACAACTCTGTCAATCTTTCTACAAAAAGATCTCGAGAGTGAAATGAGCTAAAGACTTTCCTAGCGACCTCAGCGAAGACAGTCACGCGACACGTGGTGTAGTGCACCTCTACCTCGTTAGCATATGTGAGCTGTTGAAAGTTACACCGTGATGAAATTAAAGGCCAACATGTATCGAAATACAAAGTGTAGGGTATGATTTTACGCATTTATGAAGATGATCAACGGTGAACTGTAAATTTCCCATCAAATTCGTTATCTGCAACGGTTGAGTGCATGGGGCAACTTGCGTAAAACTGGCTATCAGGCACTGAGTATAAAATAAATGTTAGAAATGATTGTTAGTGAAAGGGTTGATGTCCTTTGATCATAAAAACTCTGAAAAAAGCGGACACACACACACATATTTTGTAACTGAAATACTGAAACAGCGAAACACAAATGATTTCTAACCCAAATAGCTTTTTTTATAATATTATATATCAGTATAACATAGCATGCATTCAACAATACATAATTTTTAATATATATATATATATATATATAATTATTTATCTTTTGAAAATATAATGTGTTTATTTCTAAAGCACTAAAGTATAGTATAGTTTATCGATAAGCAAATAATTTAAAATTATAGTTAAGTTATAGTCTTCTACTGTCCTGCTAACACACTTTATTCTACAAAATCTACAAAATTGTTGTATAAGTCGACAGAGATAGATTTTAAAATTTAAGTGACATCTCGGCACAAACATCGAGAACATTGCGCTATAAAATTCCAATATGAAGAAGGGAAACTGAACCACCACGTGAGTTCACACAAGTGAGCCATAAAAATACACGAATGAGAAATTCAAATTTAATATCGAAGTAATTTTCTCTGATTTCAGTGCTTGAACGCCTACCATGGTTCTTATATACTCTAGCCCGAGGAAAATAATTAATAAGTTTCAAATCGACTATCTACTAATTTAAACGAAAAACCCGTTATAATGTCCTTTTTAATTGATATCATCATGATATTTTGATATGGTACAAACAATTAATATATACTATTTAATGATAGTATACTTGAACATTTTCTTCTGAAACTCGGAAATTTAATAAATTGGTTTCTGTTTATTACCTCTTAATAAAGAACTGGCGGCTTTTACGTCATTCTCTACCTGTTGTGTACATAACAGTAACTTATTATTGTGCTATTTATGATTAATTTACTCGTATGACGTTTATCAATACTCGTATTTCTATTTCTATTTAAATATATTAGTTTATCCTTGTTGCCCCTATAAATAAAAATAAATATACCTGTATTATTCGCACAAAATTATTATGACTGAACATTTTCGAAGAATAATTTCTGTTTATCTATCAGTATATCTCTGTATTACTCCCTGTGATATCTCTTAGAACGAACTGACCTCCAGAATTTTGTAAAAGATCCAATTGTGTTTAAGAAACATGAAGTTTGATAATAGTAATTCTAACTTCATGGACGTTGGTTATATCCTAATGAGGAACTGCTATCGGATTGAAAAAAATAAATAGGATAAAATAAATAAATAAGCAAACTTAGTAGTAAGAACTTGAGCTAAAGCCGAAGTGTAACCGAAGTACAAGCCAGCAATAATTGAACAATTCTTAGAAAATCTTCATGAAAATCAAGAAAAAAAGATATAGTAATGAGAATGGGTCGTACATCTACAGAAAACAAGATATTACCAAGAACCTCGAGCTTCAAGACCAAATCCATATGGTTTTGATAAACGTATAAATTGTAAGATTATATCGTATTCTAGCATGTGTTTTTGAAAACATAAGATTAAACCAAAAATTATTCCAGAGCAACTATGAACGGAAATTTTTAATTTCCGTAAATTACACAATCTTCAAATGTCATATACTCTCAACAGACGCTAGTGTTTTATACATTTGTTTCATTAAGATTTTCTCATTTATTAAAATATTAATGTTATTAAAGCTTCTGTAAGTTTACTGAGTTTATGTTAATTAAACAGCACAATTTTGTTTTAAATAGCAAGGGAAAGTGACATGGAAACATTAATACCAGTTCTGACGAGCAGCATCGTCTCTGTGTGAATAAACCAACAATATTTACATGGAAATGTGACTTCATTTGAATTCCATGTGACCACTTCACAACAAATGTTAGCACTGCGAAAATTCTCTTTAGCTCTAACAGAAAACACAGAAATCAATTTTATATCATCCAATGTTAATTAAAAATGCAGAAAATAAAACCTTATTTTATTCTGAAAATTGTAACAGTTTAATAGCCAATAAATAGTTGTATAGTAATAACATTACTTTAAAATTTTTAACATGATAAAGTAATAATTTAAATAAATTACCCGTCTATTTGAATGTATGAACACAAATTATATGTTTCCCAAAAGCTCACATTTAATTTGCCTATATTATATTGTGAAGAATGTATTCTTATCGTATCATAATTATAGCATATGCTACATTTTCGTTACAGATTAAATTAATAAGTAATTACGAGAGAAAATATATACAGTAAAATTTTTAAAGCATAGGTAAAATAAAAATCCGCGAATATACTGACAGATAGTTGATTTTCTAGACGTCGAATACAATAACTGACTGCAGCTGTGTAGAGAGTTGACAATTAATTTATTCTAACCTCGAGGTTTGAATTGTCAATGGGCAATCAGAAGGATCGGTGATGATGTGATGTAGGCTAGAGAAAGGGCCGTATTTAAGACCTCGGCACGAGATTTTGTGGCATTTTTGCAGCCTTTAGCCTTTAGTTATTTTGTCGTGTCAACAGGCTTTCCTGGGTGGGATCTATCGGAAGCTAGTATTATCATAATAAAATTTTGACAGATAAACATTTGGAAATTGACAAAATTATCATAGGAATATTGCTCTATCGACTGTTTTTTTTAAATGAACACTTTACTTGTAAAGTATTCAATTTAAATTGCGTATTTAAAGGTGTATTCGTTTCATAAATTTAACATGTCACCGTCAAAATAAATTAATATATCAAGATTTTATTGTTTCACGTAAATAATTTTGAAGGAATATAGTTTATTTACACTTTTAATTTTTAATCTGAGCCAACAGAAACAGAAAGTGGAACACGTGGACAAAGAATATGTTGTTTTCTATAAAGGAGAAAAGTTTAATTAATCTTGAATTACATTTCGATAGGTTTTATTTAATTAAAATGTTAGAAAAGTGATTAATTTTAGTTCAATTTTTAGTTTTGCGTCAAGACGTTATGAATTTAATTTATTTGATGACCTTTCTTGAGAAACCTTTTGGTAGACAGTGGCTCTTGTAACCAATTGGTTAATTAAATCTAAATATTTGGTATATTGGATCGAAATGATTCATGATGAATACCAATATTGATTTTACAACTCTAAAATAAACTGTTGTATAATAAACAAATTTAAAGTTGTATTCCATTGTCTATGTTCACTAACAGTCAATATTCAATAATATAAATTAGTAACAGATGTGCATATATACTAATCAAAACACATTATATTTAGAAATGGTGTTGGTTGGATTACTGCTTTATTGTGGTCCGTTATATTTTATAAGTAGTATCAATAACTTGCTACATTTTAGGCTATACGTTTTAGAAATAACCAAATCGTTTAACCTAGCCTATTTCGAATTCTCTCTGTACATTAATAATGAACAATAATGACATTAAAACTGAACATACGTTTGTGATACTCTTTCATAACGAGTAAGAGTATTTTAGTGATTTTAGTTTTCTTTGTAACAAAGGATCGTATGATATTTGACAACAATGTTATAATAACGGTCCACGTAGTAGAAACATATTGACTTGAAAAGACATTTTCCAAGCTAGCTCTGTGCTTCATTATCAGCTTTCAGTTTATAGACTAACGAATATGATTAAAGGACCCGATTGGTTGTGTGGTGATGCACAATTCGAACTGGCCATTAATAAGGTTTCAAACCATAATTTACTACTTACATCTTGACTTTTGCCATAATTTAGCTCACTAATAGTAAGCTTCTTTAAAATGCCAAAATAATGTATACTGAAAAAGAGGAATGATTTTAAGTCTAATTCAAAACAAAATATATGAAACCAAAATGGCACCTACTTCAACACAGCAGTAATTCGAAATTTAGAAAAAAAACATCCATTTACCTACTAACCGTATAAGTGAAATCATATACAGCGAATCAATGATCCAGTTTAATAACAGTTTAGTGTTCAAACTTGAAACTGTCATCACAGCCAGGTACACGCGCCCTCAATTCTATAAACTTGTTCAACTGTCACTGGTCTTGGAACACGTGAACGAATGTGTTTATTAATGTTTCGATGATTAAAATACGTTATTTATGGTGTATATATATATATATATATATATATATATATATATAATGGTATTATATAGGGTGTATATTATGTCTGGAAACACCCCAAATATATCCTTTAATAAATTTAAATATAAATTTGAAACCTCTTACAATCGTGATAGAGATTGGGCATCTACTTTTTGGAACAATGTTTTGTTTGTTATGTCACACCAACGGGGGGACGTCCTGCCGAGGGTATCGTGAATATTCTTAATGGAAGCCTATACCTTGTGATACATAATTTTAAAGGTAATAGCTTACTGAATTGAATGCCACAAACCGCATCTCAAGGGAGAATTATTCTATCAGAAAATAGAGCATTTTTAGTATTGAAAATTTTATGATGTTTCAACAATGTAATTTTAACATGGTTCTTGCCACAAAATGTGTTACACTAATTTTTTAGCATTTTTTTAAATGTTCAATTAAATAAAACAAAAATTTCATTTTAAGCTGGTTCTATTAGCACAAATTTTGCCAGTTTTTATTACAGTACAATTATGGAAATACTTATGTTATTGATTTCTTATTACAAATAAAAAATAATGTATGCTGTTAGAAAGTCTGTACAACAAGTTTTACCTGCATTTGGTGTCAAAGCAATTGTTCGAACTGTGTTTCCTTCTTACGGTTTGACAATGAGCCAATCTTGTGTAAAATGATTCGACAGAGTTGCCTAACATTTCTTCAGTTATCAACGCAATTCCTCTATAATCCTGTTCTTAGGTCTTCCAAATTATGAGGCTTTCTTCTATAAACATTTCGGATTTTTAAATGACCCCATAGGAAATAATCGATTGGTGGACAAAATCCGGAGATCTTGGAGGCCCATTCGATTTCTCCTCTTCGGCCAATCCATTTATGAGGAAACCTTAAATCCAAATACTCTCTTACCTGTCTCCCATAATGGGGGTGGAGCACCATCCTGCTGAAACCATACATTATCAAAGTATTCTCCTGATGCAATTTGAATAGCTGGGATTATTTCATTTTGGAGCATATTGTAGTAAAGTTCGGTATTTAAATTTCCATTGATGAAAAAGGGTCCAACAATTTTGTTACCTAAAATTCCAACACCATACGTTCAGTTTTTGTGGTTGCTGTGAATGGGACTCAGTAATCCAACTTGTGGGTTTTCACTAGCCTAAGTAACGGCAATTGTGTCTGTTAACATTGCCATTTAGGAAAAAAAGTTGCCTCATCAGAAAATAGTATGTTGGTCAGAAAATCTCTAATTGTCAATTCACATTTTGCGCATCACACAAGTTCACAAAACTCAACTCTTCTGTCGTAATCATCCTCACTTAACTGTTGGACTAAATGAACTTTAAATGGTTTGTATTTATTTAATTTTCAAAATCTTTTACTCACAGACATAGGGTGCATATCATGTTTGCTGGTGCAGCTTTTCTGAGCGATGTATGTGGGTCTTCAATAAATGTTTGCAAAAACATCTAGTGCATGTTCTTCATCTGTTGCAGATTGTATCCTACCCGACTTTGGCCGATTACGTACACTCCCTGTCATTTTCAAACGTCTCCAATAGTTTTTTGATATTGTTGAAACACTTATGGGATTCCTTTCTGGGAAAGTGTCATTAAACAAATTACAAACTTCCCGATAAGATCTTTGACGATCGCCATATCTCGCATCATCAACAGAGTAATTCGTTCTCATTTCAGACAATTCCATTAAAATGCCAAATAAAAACTGAACTACTGTAATTAGATAACTTGTTGACAGCAATGCTTCAGAGACACTGAATTAACTCGACAAGGAATGATATGACCTTTGTCCATTTGTAATTCCCAAGCTTAGACCTGTCTAGTGAAAGCTCCATGCTCAACAAACTGAAACCTGTAGACCAGATGATTAATAACACAATAATGTTTCTCATAGTGCTAGTGACCTTTGTCTCTTTAAACCTTCCTGCTGACTGGAAAACACCAAGTACAGATTCATAAGTAATCAGAGAAAGTGACTTCATTAAGTTTTATTCATTGTAATAAAAACTGGTAAATTTGTACTAAATGAAACCAGCTTAAAAATATATTGTTTATTTTTATTTTAATTGAACATTTAAAAAATGCTAAAAAATATGTGTAACACATTTTGTGGCAAGAACCATGTTAAAATTACATTGTTGAACATCAGTAAAATTTCAATACTAGAAATGCTCTATTTTCTGATAGAATAATTTCCTTTGAGATGCGGTTTGTGGCATTCAATTCAGTAAAGCTATTACCTTTAAAATTATGTATCACAAGGTATAGGCTTCCATTAAGAATATTCACGATACCCTCGGCAGGACGTCCCCCGTTGGTGTGACATAACAAAACATTGTTCCAAAAATCGTAGATGCCCAATCTCTATCACGATTGTAAGAGGTTTTCAAATTTATATTTAAATTATTAAAGGATATATTTGGGTGTTTCCAGACATAATAATACACCCGTATATGTAAACATATAAACCACATGCTGTTTACCTGAATCATACACCGAATCTATCGTGATTAATTATTATTTCTTACTAATACAGATGGGAGGTAAAGAATATTTTATCAATACTCATGAGATCTCCATCGTTGATTTCTCATTAATTTAGAAAAAATAAACAACTACTATATAAAGTGCTATGCTTGTAGAAGATTGCCACATTTACCCTTTTTTAAAGTCCAGGCAATACCAAGTCAAATAGAGAAACAATATTGAAACTTACATAAGTTATAAAACTGTAACATTTAGGATAAGTTTAAATACAGTTATAGTTTAGCACATTCTAACGTTTTATATATCATTGTAGATTTATTATGTTAGGTTTATAGGTTACCTCATTATAATTCTAGGAGGGTGTTATCAAAGGAAATCTCAATTTTAAATTTCCCTACGGATTCATTTACATTATGTTAATGTTAACGTTAAATAAGATGATGTAACCATGATTTTGTTGAATCGTTCTAAAATAATTGCCTACTTTAGAAAGACTGTTGCGTAGTAACGTACTATGAAGTATTAGACACACAAACACTCTCATAAGTGTAATATTTCATTGTTCACCTGACTCTCAGCTATTATAGCAGAGTAGTGTCGTAAGTAATTAGTCTACAATAGCCGGTAATTAACATAGGAGAACAGTTATACAAGTGTTTAAGTAATTATTGCTAATATCTAAGGGTACAGTGTTACTTACCTGCAATAAATATCTTTTGTAGAGAAAACTAATAATTTAAAAAGAAAATATTCAATAATTACAATTAATAATTATTATTTGAGCAAATACTTTAATCTATTAGTTGTTGTGCACTATTTATTAAATTATAACTCTACATTAGCAACTCAATGTATAAAACATTCAGCGACTACTGATGGAAGGTTTTTACTGTCTTATGTACTATTTACATATTTACAACTGTTTAATTATAAGGGTCAGAGGTAATATAAATGAAAAACATTATTATTATGTAGTTATAACGATTATGTGTATTATGTGTATACTACTTACTATTTACATATTTACAACTGTTTAATTATAAAGGTCAGAGGTAATATAATTGAAAACATTATTATTATGTAGTTATAACGATAGTGGGAAACGTTTCAAAATACTATAACAACCCTAGTCTTGTAAGCTGTACGAGTTATACAGTATCATGATGTAATCATGTTACACAAATAGGTAAGTACATAGTTTAGAAACTCGGTTCTGTTCTGTAATATATACTAGTAATCAGTTAATTAATACATCTGAGTAAAAGCCACTTATGTGGTTGTTGGTACAATTCTTTATTGTTACCTTTCCATTTAGATTTGATAATCTGCAGTTAGAGAGCGAAGTATTTCTTTACAATACGCCCATAAATATCAGTGTATGTATCTTATCATATAACTTTTTCTCATTGTTGAAAATAATTTTTTAATTAAATTACTGTACTATAATTATTGTAAAATTCAAATTGTATGACAGTATCTTTTGAACATTCACAAATTTATTTAAAGCCAAAAATGGTTAGTTACTATTTTTAAAATTAACGATTTACTTTTATATATAATAATAGTAATCCACTTCATTACGTGCAAGAATACTAAAACTCTGACTTTTGACTTAGTGCTCAACAATATTTATTTAGTGTTACCTAAACATAAGTTTCAACAAATTTCCAGGTTGGGGACTTTCAAAATAACTTTATTTCTGTAATAAAATTGTGGGGCATATTCTTTGCACTTTTTACAAACAAGTTTTTCAATATGTTGTACAGCAAAATAAACATTTTAATAAATTGGATAACATGTATAAAATATTTTTATTTAGATTAGGATATTCCAAAGTTACCTTTACCAGAAAAGCGTAGGGTTTTTAACTTTTTCGTTTGTGAGCAGTATAAACTTACGACTTTCTCATTTCTTTTATTTAAATTATTTAGTTTTATTTTAATCAAAAAGTCAAAGTTAATTTACTTTCTTTCAGCAAAGTTTATACATTTTTTAACTTATTTAATAATAACTCGGTTGATACATATAACACACATGCATACAGATCGAACTTTATACAGGATGAGCTCTAATGGCAAGATATTAGATTGAGCCAAAACATGGTCACTCAACATAGGCACAATACGCCACGGACTGTAAATTTATTTCTTTCATCAACATTTATGCATTGAAATTAAATACAAAAGACTATATTTATTCGATAAATGTTTAAATGTGTACGCAAAAGACTTTTCAGAACTGTGATGTCCTAACATTACATTGTACCAGAGTATTCGAACGCTGGAGATATTTAACAGTACACAAGCCTGCAGTCTTGTAGGGGTCCGTCCGGTATTGGGTTACTGATACCGAAGCCATAGCGTGTGAAGGTTAGGTCAGTGATGCCAAAGTGTTGTTTGATTATTCCAGCGAAATTAAATTAATTATTTGATTAAATACATTAAGACCAGCTTTAAATTAACAATAAATTATACATCGAGATAGCTGTTTCTTACATGTTTACAGTTACATTGCTTTTTGAAATAAAAAGGTTGTTATGGTTTAAATGTATAAGTCTCGTCCACACAATGCTCGTCTCGAGCACACCCTGTAATAATCTGTGCTAAAGTATATATTTATATAGGTTTTATCCCATGGTAAATGTATAAATAATATATTTTTGTAAATAAAACGTTTTTTTATTTTCAGTTTGAAAATAATAGTACTGACCACCACCAGTTGAATTACTGATGCATCGAAATTTCACGGTTAAGATGAAAAAGAAACTGATGTTCAGTAACGAGGCAAGGAAAGTTCTTCCTTACAAGGATACAGATACTACCATTTGCAATGTATGTTCTACAATACATAGCAATTACTCAGTATCCCTGTACACACGGACCATACCAGGCAACCGGAGTGGGCCAGTGCTCGCGCAGACAATCTGTGTCCAATTAATTACTGTGGAGAACAGTTTCAATGCGCACAACTATAGAAGTGATGAACATTGTTTAAATAGGTTTTTTTACGTACCTTTAGTCAGTAATCCAAAACAATATATTGGTTACGGGTTTCAATGGTTTCGAGGGCAGACATCGTTCCCAAGACATTCCGTTTGGTAACTGATCTCCACTTTAGTTCCACCCACCGATCCTTCATCTTGGACAGTTGACACATCAGCATCAGTGGCTTCAACCATTCAAAGTGATGCATCCAGTTAATTTCTTGCTGCATCAAGCTCATATGTTAAAATACTGGATCTCATCTATTGAAGATGATTGTCTTTCAATCATATCTTGAATTTTGCTCACAACATTTATCCTTATTAGTGAGAAACAACTCAACTGCTTTTTTTGGAAGGGTTTACAAATATATTTCTTAAATGTGAGTTGAGAGACGGGATAAACACAGGAGATCCCCAGTAGGCGAGGAGGTAGGAGAGGGCAAAGTGAGGCGAGGTGATGCAGCTAACAGTGAAAAAGTGCTCATTGGAGCTGGAGCTGGGTGGCTGCCTGTGTGAACATCTTCATGGCGGATAACTTGTGTCCTTTCTCTATTAGATTATATTGGTGCGCCACAATTAATTGCAAGAAATCACCATGTAAAATCTCAGTTCTTTGCGATTCCATATAATGTCCTTTTAATTTGTAGTCATATTACAAGACTTTTCTTTATTTATGTAATCAGTTATAAAAACCATCGTGCGAAAGCAAAGTATTTATATTTATATAAATGTACAAATAATAAACATGTAGGTTTGATACAGAATTACAAACACAAATATTTGTACAGTGAACTATTTCAATTAATTATCAAATTACATTTTATAAGACCTATAAGTAACAATCACATAAACAATCGACAGTTAATAAAATTAAATCTTTTATTTTTAAATCTATTCTAAATAAATAATATGCCTAAAAAAGGTTGAACGCTATACAATGAAATGCAAAACAATTTACAAAAGTCAAAACAAATTAAATTTAAAAATAGAATGTTTACCTTGTTTTACATGGCTTTGTACTACATTGACCGCGTTTGTAGCGAATTAACTCACTACGTCACAGGATGTGTGACAGTGAGTGTAGACGACAGTTGCTACTTCAGTCTTGTCACACACAGACGTGCAGCGTCAACATCTGCATAGGTACACAAGTCGGGTCGGTTAGTTGCAAGGTTATGTCTGTCCACGATCCGTACACAAGCTACTCACACAGAGGCTATCAGTTGTTACTGCTGCATAGGTACACAAGTCGGGTCGGTTAGTTGCAAGGTTATGTCTGTCCACGATCCGTACACAAGCTACTCACACAGAGGCTATCAGTTGTACTGCTGCATAGGTACACAAGTCGGGTCGGTTAGTTGCAAGGTCATGTCTGTCCACGATCCGTACACAAGCTACTCACACAGAGGCTATCAGTTGTACTGCTGCATAGGTACACAAGTCGGGTCGGTTAGTTGCAAGGTTATGTCTGTCCACGATCCGTACACAAGCTACTCACACAGAGGCTATCAGTTGTACTGCTGCATAGGTACACAAGTCGGGTCGGTTAGTTGCAAGGTTATGTCTGTCCACGATCCGTACACAAGCTACTCACACAGAGGCTATCAGTTGTACTGCTGCATAGGTACACAAGTCTGGTCGGTTAGTTGCAAGGTTATGTCTGTCCACGATCCGTACACAAGGTAATCACACAGAGGCTATCAGTTGTACTGCTGCATAGGTACACAAGTCGGGTCGGTTAGTTGCAAGATTATGTCTGTCCACGATCCGTACACAAGCTACTCACACAGAGGCTATCAGTTGTACTGCTGCATAGGTACACAAGTCGGGTCGGTTAGTTGCAAGGTTATGTCTGTCCACGATCCGTACACAAGGTAATCACACAGAGGCTATCAGTTGTACTGCTGCATAGGTACACAAGTCGGGTCGGTTAGTTGCAAGGTTATGTCTGTCCACGATCCGTACACAAGCTACTCACACAGAGGCTATCAGTTGTACTGCTGCATAGGTACACAAGTCGGGTCGGTTAGTTGCAAGGTTATGTCTGTCCACGATCCGTACACAAGCTACTCACACAGAGGCTATCAGTTGTACTGCTGCATAGGTACACAAGTCGGGTCGGTTAGTTGCAAGGTTATGTCTGTCCACGATCCGTACACAAGCTACTCACACAGAGGCTATCAGTTGTACTGCTGCATAGGTACACAAGTCGGGTCGGTTAGTTGCAAGGTTATGTCTGTCCACGATCCGTACACAAGCTACTCACACAGAGGCTATCAGTTGTACTGCTGCATAGGTACACAAGTCGGGTCGGTTAGTTGCAAGGTTATGTCTGTCCACGATCCGTACACAAGCTACTCACACAGACGCTATCAGTTGTACTGCTGCATAGGTACACAAGTCGGGTCGGTTAGTTGCAAGGTTATGTCTGTCCACGATCCGAGTCGGGTCGGTTAGTTGCAAGGTTATGTCTGTCCACGATCCGTACACAAGCTACTCACACAGAGGCTATTAGTTGTACTGCTGCATAGGTACACAAGTCGGGTCGGTTAGTTGCAAGGTTATGTCTGTCCACGATCCGTACACAAGCTACTCACACAGAGGCTATCAGTTGTACTGCTGCATAGGTACACAAGTCGGGTCGGTTAGTTGCAAGGTTATGTCTGTCCACGATCCGTACACAAGCTACTCACACAGTGGCTATCAGTTGTACTGCTGCATAGGTACACAAGTCGGGTCGGTTAGTTGCAAGGTTATGTCTGTCCACGATCCGTACACAAGCTACTCACACAGAGGCTATCAGTTGTACTGCTGCATAGGTACACAAGTCGGGTCGGTTAGTTGCAAGGTTATGTCTGTCCACGATCCGTACACAAGCTACTCACACAGACGCTATCAGTTGTACTGCTGCATAGGTACACAAGTCGGGTCGGTTAGTTGCAAGGTTATGTCTGTCCACGATCCGTACACAAGCTAATCAATCACACAGAGGCTATCAGTTGTACTGCTGCATAGGTACACAAGTCGGGTCGGTTAGTTGCAAGGTTATGTCTGTCCACGATCCGTACACAAGCTACTCACACAGAGGCTATCAGTTGTACTGCTGCATAGGTACACAAGTCGGGTCGGTTAGTTGCAAGGTTATGTCTGTCCACGATCCGTACACAAGCTACTCACACAGAGGCTATCAGTTGTACTGCTGCAATGTCAACACTTATCCATGGCAACTTCTTACATTAAACCTAGACGTTTAAGTGTTAAATACATTAAGTTAAAAACGGTATTAATCCTCGTGTTGATTGAGCGCACGAGTCTGTACGACTAATCCATCCCATCATTACAGTATATATAAATCATCGTAAGTCATTTTCATCGTTGAAATTTGTGGGGGTATTAACAAGTTCAGGAATGTACTATGAATATACACGGTCACGCTGATTAAAACCATCCAGCGAGAGAACAATATATGCATCTAAAATGAAAGTTGTATAATCTATTACATTGCACATATTTTTCGCAATGACAAGTTTGAATACGCAAAACTTTCAAAACTTGAGCCTCCATCATTATGCAATTATCGTTATGAATAATTTTTGTATCGTAAATATTACATTAGAATAAATTCGGCGTTGAAGATTACAATTATAAAAAAAGGGTTACAACAAAATAATTTTAACACTAACTAATTAAAAATTCTGATATCTACTTAAAGAGATTGTATCCTAAAATTATCAAAATGTAATAAATGCTAAATAGTATTACTCATTCCTGATGTATTTTGCAAAAAGTGGCGTACCTTCAATTTAATTACATATAATATTTTAACGCAGGTTAACTTTAGATTACTCCTATTAAAGCCCAGTTTTACGCCTTGAAACTCTGACCTGCTGTAAACTAAAATCTTGTTGTCTTATAGATGTATACAAAATTTGATACTTGCGTACTAAACAGGAGGGGGTCGTGCTGTCACGTTTTAAAATGTGTTTTTTATTAAAATATAAAAATAATTTGTTATTTATTTTATCTTATTTATTTTTAAATTCTTTTTCTTGTATCTTTGAATCCAATTATGTCGATCAAAAAATTGCACACATCTTATATTTAATGTATTAAACAATGTACCGCCTTACCAATAGTTTTACCTTTTGAATGCATGAATTTAGACTCATCGGTGTTATATATTAGGTTATAATATTTCCTCGGATTATTTCCTAGAAATCTAATCCACAGTCTTAGGCTTGCAAACAGTGCACTTGCATACCACAAGACCGATGACACAAGGCTTCAAGTACAAAGTTACTTTCATTCAGTTCCTTAGCTTATGTTGTGGGCGTGGAATTGGACCACTTTACCAGCTTTCATAAGGTACTCATTACGAGTGGCACTTACAAACTAACCCTAACAGATTTCATGTCACCAAACTTTAAAAAAACTCCATAAACATTCAAAAATCTCATAGTTAAAAAATCGCCAGCACAGTACTTGTTAATAATAAAGTATATTTATCGACTACAACCTAAAGTATGTAGAAATACTGTCGGGAAGTTACGATTTGCTGACTTTACACAGCAAATTATCTCGAGGTGATTTTTTACTACTTACCAAAGTGTACCTTGATAAAAGGTGAAGCTGTTCACAAAAGTACTAGCTACTATCAAGTACGACAATGTACAACAACAACTTCCGCACAGCCCCCAAACCACAACGCTGTGTAACTAAACAATCGGTTGCCCAAACCACAACGCTATGTAACTAAACAATCGGGTGCCCAAACCACAACGCTGTGTAACTAAACAATCGGTTGCCCAAAAAGACGTAAAACATTCAAATGTTTAGTCAATTTCACACTTGTTTGAATAGCCTGTTTGTGTTTTATTCATTACACTACCGTTACAAGTTCAAATTATACATCATATACGGTATAGAATGGTTGATAATGAATGATAATAGTTTGGATGAAAATGAGTGAGTGAATGTTGTATTATGTATGTCCGAACGAGATAGGGATTATTTGCTTTTATAGACTGTAAAATACTATGTATACTTGAATGTTGAATTTAGCTCCAGTTCACCTTCCTTTTACTGCAGCAGATACCATGCAAAGGGAAGGTGAACTGGAGCTTATTTAACATTCAAATTAAATCAGCTCTTCCTACTATGGTTACGTTTCAATGTATATTGTTCTGTCTCAATTTCGTAAAATAGATTTCAAAATAGGTAATAAAGGTTGTTTGTGTGTGTGTGTGTGCGCAAAACACAATGAACTATAGTGATTACCGAGGCCAATATATTTGGAATCGTACCGTAGATGAGTTTAGAACTTAGTTAAATAAGGCTAATAATAGTGCGAAGTTCAGTCTCGCTTCAAAATACTTCTAATTGAAACACTCATTAGTGAGCTCCTCTTACAGAAGATGTTCCTTGAAGAAATTGGGAACTTTTAAATTAGTATTAGGCCTACTACGAAATTTCCGAGATAATCGAAGTTTCGTAATTATGAACCGCGAGTTAATTCCCCGAGTATTATCAGGATGGTTCTAATTATACTAACGCGAGAATAAGCGATTTTATATCACAAATAGCTCTATAAAACAAAGTGTTTATTATTTGGTTTTTCTTGTTATTAAAACATGAAATATAACATATTTTTGATAAGTCAGTTTTTCCAGTAGTCATCTTTCTTGGCAATATTCACACTAGTGGGATTTACTATAAAACCCATATAGCCATTCGATAACCCCATTGGTGATAGTTTCTAAATTTAGTTTTATTTTATACTAAATCAATTCGAATTAATACAATGAAGAATGATGTCATTAAATTGTATCAAATTTATTTGTTTTATTACTGAACTAAACGCTGTGTTGTATGTAACAGGGTATATACCAAAATAAAAATGATATACTTAGAACAATAATATACTTATAAATATAACTCAATAAATCGTAAAGGGTTCAGAACTGTTCTCTCACCATGTCTTGTTATTGGATTAAACCAAACAAAACTAATAGGCGTAGTGTACAGGATTCTGCACTAACAAGCTCTCCAGACAGTGTTGTTATCATGATATCACCTAGGGCTATGTTTCCTCGGTTACAAATGTAGTTAACCAATATACAGGATTCTGCACTAACAAGCTCTCCAGACAGTGTTGTTATCATGATATCACCTAGGGCTATGTTTCCTCGGTTACAAATGTAGTTAACCAATATACAGGATTCTGCACTAACAAGCTCTCCAGACAGTGTTGTTATCATGATATCACCTAGGGCTATGTTTCCTCGGTTACAAATGTAGTTAACCAATATACAGGATTCTGCACTAACAAGCTCTCCAGACAGTGTTGTTATCATGATATCACCTAGGGCTATGTTTCCTCGGTTACAAATGTAGTTAACCAATATACAGGATTCTGCACTAACAAGCTCTCCAGACAGTGTTGTTATCATGATATCACCTAGGTCTATGTTTGCTCGGTTACAAATTTAGTTAACCAATATACTGGATTATGACACAAGTCAAGAATAATCCTACTAAATTTGTAAGAATCTAACTACATCTTGCAAAGCTGAGATGCTTGATTCGTTGATTTCATCAGAAAGAAGACTTATCTCCCTCTGGTCACGTTCGATTGGGATTAGGTCTTGACCGTAGGATGGATGGAAACCTAAAGTCACTTCGTCAAGTTTCACGCAAAAATGCTACACAAAAGCCACTCTGAATAAATTTTTACAACACTGATTTTACTCCAGTATTCAGTCAGCCGTATATTTTTAATATCAATCTTTGTTTACAATATGAATCGTAGAACATTTATAATAAATCTAAATTAAATCCGTCCTATGACAAGATATGTTAAACAATCGCTGGAATAAATAATTATAAAGCCTTTGACCATTTACTCTTATTTCAGTGAAATTCTCAATTTAATTTTTTTAAACATAGTTATATCAGTTTTGCTGAGTATTCTTCAATATTAAATCGTAAAGATTATTTTTACTGATTACTGTGTTTGTTCATGGCTCTAAAATGGTTCTTTGCCAAAAAATTGGTCAATGGCACAATTATATTTACGTAATTATTGTTAGTTGTACCCCAAAAAGGATAAAGATCATTTGCTTGGTTCAATACTTATAGCAGAGCGATTTGACGTTTCTATTCATATTTGACAGAAATGGGGGGTGTTTATCTTTGGCGTCAACTGATTCATCTCATGTTTGATTAATGTTAAGACCTATTTAACTTACACGTTTTTATACAGTAATTGCTGATGATAATTTTTGTCGTGGGTTCTTTCTATCTTTCATTTAAGTGGTAAATAGTACATTAAGTTTTATACATTTAATAAAAACATTGTGTCAAATTTGGTAAATATTTAATATAAAATATATCCTTAGTTGTGTTCAGCAATAAAAGGCCAGACATGTATTCTCAATTTAAAACTTTGTAAATAGATTAACTTACCATTTTCATACAATTACCTTGGTGCTATACGTGTATAATTTTCACAACGTTTTAATATAACAGCGTACATACTAGGATACCACTTAGAGCATCAAGCGTATGGAATTTTGAAAAAACTTACAACCTATAGAACCCTACGTAGTGTTATATTCATGTAAGTTATAACCTGGTTTTCAAAGACTTCTACATCAATAGTCTATTATATAACATTTTTTCTATTTTATTTAGAATTTAGGGACTTTGCAGAAAGGGGATTGGGCTTATATCTTTGCTACGTGAGATAATGAGAAAAGTAATGTTAAATTAAGAACCGGTTTCAAACAGGTTTCAACAAGTTTTACTTAAAAAATAATATTGTAATTTATATATTGTAATGTATTGCGTCGTGAGAAGGTTTTTGATTTATTATTAGATGAACCCTGTATACAAAAATAATATTTAAAGGCCATATTGCTTATGATAAAACGTACACATATTTTATAATTTAAGATCTTTTATTTTTGCTATAAACTTATATAATTAGACTTAAAACTATTAGAATTTGAAAATAAATTGAATAGCGTTAATTGGATCTCAATATTATTTTCCTGTACTGCTTAATATGAATGATGTTATCTTATAATATGCGCATGAATGATTCACAATTATAATAACAAATAAATTATCTCTTAATAATTAATAACAAATAATTTTGCAATGTACGTAAATTATTAGGTTTATACAAAAATGCTTTAGAAATCTATAAAACTTACAGTACATACTGAAACCCGCACACATTTATATTATATATGTTTATATATATATATATATATATATGTTTATATATATATATGTGTGTGTGTGTGTGTGTGTGTGTGTGTGTGTGTGTGTGTGTGTGTGTGTGTGTGTGTATTTATATACTCTAGATTATCTCAATCAATCTAAACCAGTATATAATCGTATGATGAAAAGGGCCGACTGAACTAATTAGTAGCGCAACGATGAGTCAGGCGAATTCACGAGTACACTGACGCTATTATCCAAGAGTAATTCATTCACCGATGCGCTGATGTTGCAATGCTTTTATTGGAAAGTGCTGAACTCTGTCGGTAGCAGACAAAAACTGAGCGAGAACAGAACCCCTCGTAACTGATTCCAGCTGGACACCAGCAAAATCTTCTGGAAACGTGCTTCTACAGGTATTTAGAGATATATGGATTGTGTTGATGGCTTTTGGTTGTTTATAAAACCACGTATGTATTTTTATTGTTATTTTATGATCTAACATTGTGTTTTTTGTTAAATATTTAAACTGTGCTTAAATTATTGTTTTATTGCGTTGTAATATATGCGTTCTACTCATAAATTTTCCATCAGGGCTTTCATTGGAAGAATTTCTTAGCATTTTGCTGTTCTGGTGTTAATGAACTAGGCCCAAAAGCTTGCGGCCTCCATAACGCATATTATTATTTAGTTTTTTTGTACTATTAAAAGTAACATTCATAAGTGTTAACTTAAAAAAAATTGTTTCTGGAATTTCATGAATATAGTTTCACAATTCGAGCTCGTCAGTATTGTTCTCTATGTAGACCAAAATGCTCTGCTTAGCTTTATTTACTCTGTGAAAATATTTTCAACTAAACAATTTTCATAGTGTTTTTATTGCCAATGCGGCCGGATAGATTATTTTCAGAGCTCATTTAATCACATATATACATTTAAGTTGCATCAGTCTAATTATAAAAACATAACTTCAGAAGTCAACCATTCAAATACTAGTGAATTATATGGTTGAATATTTGCGTCATTATCGCAAAACTGTGAAATTACTGGCATTATATTCGTATAGTACACGTTTAGAGTACACTATACCTCAATACCTTTATTAAATTAAAGTTAAAGTTTATTAAACCTATTAAACTCTTCAACAGGTATCTTTGGTTGGGTATTGTCCGTTACTAACTAATATCATATAAAAGTACTACTATAATTGTTACTATATTGTTTTACTACTATAATTTATGAGTAATCATCAATCACATATACAATGTACTGAATCAATAGCCTGCCATATTTTAACTGTTATTGCCGAATACATAGCTGTGTTTGTATCTCGATGTATCGCTTACCCCCCCCCCCCCCCACAAAACTGAGTAGCGACTGACTATATTTATCTTCCTTTGCGATATAGTTTACATTTTCTCCAATTTGTTTTCTATGTTACCTAAATAGCAAACTACACCAATATGTTTATTTTGCATAGTTTGCAATTTGCTGATGCTCATGTCACCTTAACAGAGAGTAAAAGGTTAATGGTCAGTTACAGTGTATTTGTACTCAGTGATCTACAAAATAAATCAGTAAGTAATCAATGTTAACTGCAGTCGTACTGCGTGATCTAAATCATAAAAATTTGGTCAATTTTAAGAAACAACATTAAAATAAATTTCCCTGGAAAATATAATTCACTCCGTAAAAATTAACCAATGCCGGAAAAAACACACCTTACACAATATCACTTGATAATGTGTTATATATTTTAAACTAATATTCGTTATTTATCCGAATTGTTAAGTAAACAACTTGTTTAAAAATCAAACGATATTTTATTATAATAAAATTAATTAAATTAAACATTGTGTTCCTCCATTGAAAAACCCCCATACCAACTGGTTGGACATATCTAATTTAATACCTTGTATGTTTCTTTAAAAATTATTCATAGTTTATTTTACAAATTTGTATTTTTCAGCGAACATTGGAGATTATAAAGTGAAGTAAGAACCTTTTAATTTGAAAATAAAATTGTTAACTGCTTAAAGGCGGTAAACAAGTGAACAAAAGGGTCAGAAGTATAAAATTAGTACCAAAAGTATTGTTACTGAAATTACTATTTCTAAAACTATATCAGTAATTTAACTGAGAAAAAAATGTTTTAGGAACACTGGAGTCATAACATTGTAACTCTATATTCGTAGAAATCCAACGAAGAAGAGTTTTAAAAGTGCAAAAAATTGCTACTCTTGATAATGCTAAGTGAATAATACGATCTAATATCGACTTTACCACTTGAATTAGTTTGCATAGCTTGCATTCGCAACGTAAGTTCCTTGTTTGAGTACAAAAACATAAGTTAGGACTGTTGATCAATATTGATGAGCTCCGAGTATATAAGTCTCAGAGCTCTCGGTCCAACACGTTCTTATGTCTACGTGGCGCATGTTGCACAAGAGATAGCCGAGATTACGCTGAAATGTACGTTACGTCTTCACTTAAATGTCTGTGTAATGCGCAACTGAAAATATGCGCAAGCAAAAACACATATTAATCAATATGGGGACCATTCCAGTTCCTTTTTTCCTACTGACAATATACATTAGGGGTTATAGGAAGGCACTAATGGCCTAAACAATTCACAAACTTATGATTCTAGCCCTTTGAGTGCCGCAGCGTTTTGCTATAATATGGTATCCATAAAATGCCGAGCGAAAATGCCTGATTCTGCAAGGGTCTGGTTAAAAATTCATAACAAATTTATTTATTGGTATAATGTCTTGGGTTTTTTTTGTTTATTTTAGATTAATATATTATCTTTATACATGTAATACATTGATCACTTATTTAAGGTATTTATACAAATAAAAAAATCATTAACAAAAGATGTATGAGCAAAAACATTTTGTTTTTTATTTTGGACACAACTTAGTGTTGTTTAAACACTGTATTTGTTTACTTTTAGTTATTCTATCTTATAGTCCATTTAATTCTGTACAAATAGATATATAACATTTTTTTTATACTTATAAATAAAGTTTGGAAAATAAATATGAAAATAAGAACCACTACAAAACTAGAAATTTTCTAACCTAACCTAACACTCTGTGTATTGTCTACACTGCTAATGCTTAAATCTAATGCCTGCAATACTAGATCTTCATTGCCAGCACCGTTTTTACGACTCATTGTTCATAAATATCACTGAACAAACACGAAAAACATAAAAACTATACAAACGTATTTAGTAAAGTACTTGATGCTTACGTAACTCACGGTCAAGTCATTGTTCTACTTACACACAGACTAGAACAACATACACAAACGAAATAATTTGAAGATACTATCACTACAAACCCATTTACACTTAAAAACTTTCAATATCATTTGTGAAATAAACAGCAGCCCAAACAAAAGATGTGACGGCTCGTCCGCGTAGCAGTCGAATTCTAAACTCAACTGACGCGCTCACTTTACAACCGCAGTAAAAATCAGAATGTAACCAAAATGCAACAAAACCTACATAAAAAGTTACGTTGAAGCCTTTGGAATGCGTATGTATAGTCATTGAGCCACTTTAGATAAATACTATATAAAATATAAGCGTTACTGCAGAAGTCGCGTTTACAGCGATTGTGACATTTCTTGCATATAGTGGTGAATCGTTGACAGCGATGCTCCGGGACTCAAAGGGCTAGGGGTATCCACGGGGGCTCAGAATAATAGAATTATATTGAGAGTCTTAGAATAGTAAAGTGTATTTGTCGCTCCACATTAATGGTTCAGTCACATGGAAAGTCTGTGGTAATGGACCGGGGATATGGTACGTAATGTTAGAATGATATTGAAAGTCTTAGAACAGTAAAGTGTATTTGTCGCTCCACATTAATGGTTCAGTCACATGGAAAGTCTGTGGTAATGGACCGGGGATATGGTACGTAAAGTTGGAATGATATTTAGAGATAAAAAAAATATCCTAAAAACTTTTTTCCCCAACATTTCTCCACCCATAGTATTCCCACAAATATAATGACTTTGCCTTAACTTCCTTCTCCAATTATTGTAACTTTCATATCTCTAACTATACATTTTCCCCCTAAACCATTTATCCAAATACAAAATTTCAAAAAATGTATTATTTAACACCAACCCACCACACACACAAAAACACACACAAAACACCACCCCAACCACACTACCACCTACCACACCCCCCTAAATAAATACTACCCAATACCCTACACCAACCCCTACCCCCCCCACCCCAACCCCCATATAACAAACACAAAACATATCTCAACACCCACAACAACCCCCCTACACCCATCCACCTCAAACTCACCTAAAAACCCCCCCATAACCCCCAACCCCCCCCAACAAAACCCCCCCCACCCCACCTCCCTCAACCCACCTAATAATCATCCCACACCTAACCTCCCCCCCCCCCAACCACATACATCCCCTCAACCCCCACCCTCACACACCCACCCAAAAAAAAAATTCCCCTTCAAAATTCCAACATTCTCCCATCTCAACCATCACATCTCCCCCCCCCCTACAAAAATTAACCCCCCCCCCAACTCCCCCCACCACAATCTCTCTCAATTCCCCCCCCCCCCCCCCCCCCATCCCCCCAATATATACCCCCATCCATGCAACACCCCCATTCCCATTCCAACCATATACCCAACCATAACTCACAACTCAAACCCTAAACTAGAACCCAAACCCCCACCCCCCCCCCCCCCATACCACCAAACAAACACACATAAACCTAACCACCCCCCATTCCCCCCCCCACACACAACAAACCCCCCATATAAAAATACCCCCCCCCCCCCCACATAACACCCCCCACATACAAAACAATCCCCCCCAACACCAAACCCCAAATAACCACCCCCAACCAACCCTAACAACCAAAAACCCCCCACACAAAAATATCACACCCACTATAAACTAACAACACAAACCTAAAACCAAAAATACAACCCTACCAACAAACCCCTACCAAACACCAAAATCACCAACACCACAACCCCCATAACCTCTCCCCACCAAACCCCACCAATATAACACCCCCAACCCCACTACACCCCACTACCCCACCTTTCCCCCACCCAAACATACCCCCCCAACCTATACACCACCTCACCCTAACCCCTCACAACAAACCCTAATCAAAAAAAAAAAAAACCCCCCACCCCTATTAACCCCACCCTCTACTACACAAAATCCCCCCACCAATCAATTACCACCCCCCCCCCCCTATAAACCACTCCCCCCAATATACATCACACCAAACAACCCACCCACCCACCCCCCCCACAACTCACCCACTCAATCCAAAATACACTTTATCACTCATACTAACTCCACAATAACTTTTACCTCCATATACCCTCCATCCCCTTCCTCCCTGTCCCCACCTCCATAACTCACCACTCCTTCAACCAACCACACCCCCATATATTCTACAAAACAAAACATCAAAGCTAACAAATTACCAATACAAACCTCTACCATCACATAAATCAAATAACCCAACACCAATAATAAACAAACCAATAACCCTAAACACCCCCCATACACTATCCAATACCCCACATACCCAACCCTCCCCCACTTTCCCAATAAATCCCTAAAAACAAACAATCCACCATACCACTAACTATACACCCTACCAACCCACCCAACCCCACCCCCACAATCCCCTACACACTCCACCACCACACACTCATATACTAAATACTACAAACAATAAAATCACCAATCACCACACCCCCCACCCCCTAAATCACTCACACCCAACACATCCCTTCAGTATCCATCAAACCATCCAACCATCCATTCCCCCCAATCCTTTAAAAACTACCACTATACCCCCACCCCCCATACACACAATAACCCTTTCTCTATCCATTCAACATACACCCTACTACAACATAATAACCCCCTTCACCAAAACAACCTCCAATTCCAACACACCTATTAAACACAACTACCTATCTACAATAAAACAAAACCCCCCCCCAAGATTTGTGTCCCCACCACGTGGAGCAATAAAAACTTGCCTTTAAAACAGTTAAAATGATGAGTTTAGGTCAGCTTTCTCTTAGTAACTCCTTTGTATTGAAGTTAACACTTATAGAAGCTTGGTTTGAGACATGATGGTACCTTTGCTAATGTCGAGAAGAGAATGTTTGCGAAATTCGTATCAAATAACTGCATAAACTTTCCTTTGTAATTTTTTGGCTTGAAACTTCAAAGCGTAGATGTGTGACAGAGTTATACCTTTAGATTTAATTGTATCTATAACTACTTATAGCTATTAATGCATATAGGTTTAGAGTTTACATGTGTTTACACATCTATAAACGCAACTGTAGAAAAGGAATTTACAAAATTCCAATTAATTTAAAACGAAGTAGATTGTTTTATGGTATTTAAATATCCACAGTTAAAAATTCGATAGTAATTTTGCCACTGTATTCTTTGATATGTTTTTAGTAAAATAAATATCCGCATAGACAATTCACTTTACTATATTATCAATTATCCCATAATCCTCTTCAATTCCCAAATCCAGTGAAATGTAATTTAAGCCAGATTAAAGTGTGTGTTAGGATTTAAAATTTAATTACAAACTTTCAAGATAATTTTCAATGTATAAAATCATTTATTCCTTATTTCAACAAACTTATCGACGTAAGTCTTCAACATTCATAAAGTACTCCTTCGTGTTGAATAAATCAACTTCACGAGTAACAAAACGTGCTCTCATGTTTAATGTAATCCTCGGTCTCTATATTCGTTATTACTGTAGTCATAAGATAAACCTTTCATCTCTATTTGTTTGGCAGTTTTATTTACTATTAACATATTGGCATTAGGCACGCCTGGAATTATTATAATTATTTGATAAGTTTGAAAGTTATCTATTGAGTGAATTTACCCTTACTTTATGTTAATCTTTGAAGCATTAAAGTTAACTGTGTAAGTTATTTTAAGGTTAGTGTGAATTTATTATAGGTTATTTATTTTATACTTAAGGTTCAGAGTTTGCTGTCTTGTCGTTAAGCCATCCTAGTTACTTAGAAACATGGGCGTTATTACTACAGTCTTACGAATTAGCTGTATAGTTATTTTAAGATATGGTCTTGATTAAAGTAATTCTTTAAAGTATGATACTTTTATTTAACATGAATTAAAGAATTAGTGTAGGTTAAAAATTCACTATATAGTTACATAAAAGATATCTTGTCTGTTAAAATCTCTTCCTAAGACAATACAGTTAATTACTAGAATGTTTGAAAACCGAAAATGACCAATGACCAACATAAAGTAAAAAATATACTTTGCTAATAGAAAATTCGAGGTATGCTTTCATTAAAGTAAATGCGTTTTGATTAACCAAGATGGCTAATCAATGGACTTGACATTCAGTAGAACCAGTAACAATATAAATGACCAACAGTATATCAGTATAGAGTCCACTACTCAGTTCAGTGTCATGTTATATAGAGTTACATGTCTTTAAAGTAAACACCAAAATCTTAAATGCAATACAAATGTTTACATAGTAGTTATTAATCGCTAAGGTATAATAATTATATTCTAAACACAATAATTATCTTAGGGATAATATTATCAGTTTAATATTTTAACTCAAATTCTATTTTCATCTATGGAATGGAGAAAATATGATGCATTTTTGTAACAATAAGAAATGAGAAACAACAACTATAAAATACTTCATTTTATCATCGTTATAATTTGTAATAAGCTAAAACTTGTACGTAATTATGTAAAGAGTATCATTCTGGTATATAATTTATATAAAAGATACGAATTTAGAACCCACTACTTTTTAAAACTTCAAAGCTCTCCAAGGAGTATTTAAATACAATATTTCTTGAAACGATTAGAGCTAAAAATCAGAATGCTATGCATATTTGCATACTTAAGATAGTGAGACACATTTCAGACTAAAGACACCTTAAGAGTAAATACTGTTACATTGTCCCTCTCTTACAGTATATTAGAGCTACTCCCATTTAACTTGCAATATGAACAACTCAAAAGTAATTCAGAATATGACAATACCTGTATTATATCCTATTATATATTTAACATTATCATCAAACATATATGTTTGTATTCCACACTACCGCTTTGCCCATAAATAACAAGAGTGATTCGTAATTCTATCTTGTTTAATGGTTGTGTTTAAAGAAAGGAACTATACTAATGAAATAATTATTTGTATTTATAACCCTTTTTAATCCTCTATTTGACCGCTACAGATTCTATCGTAGATTAATACTTATTTTTTTATTAGGATCAATTGCTCCATTAGTTTTAAAAACTAAGGTTAGCCGCATATAATGCAATTTGTGGCCTTTAGAACTGTAAAATGTGTTACTGATTCCTATATATTTACTTAAGCAATGTCTTAAACATGGTCGACAATGCTACCAATATTTCAATTAATGAATTAAATTCTAACAAAGCGAAAACATTATTGTTCATTCTGACAATAGTTAAATGCTTAATTTTTTTGTACTGTTATGTGCAAGGGTCTGCAATGCTGCAGAGATTTCTTTTAACTATGGAAACAGTGTAGAATTAAACACTATCTTTTATTCTAATCTATAGAGTACAATGTATATTACTCTCTGTTAATTAGATCAAATGGTTTATTGCACAATTCTCACTGCTTTCTAGCACCTAACAGAATTATTTTATAAATTTTAACTTTTTTATTTATACACAGATTGGCTAACACAAACCACATCAACGGCAACATAATTTGCATTATTTATGCCTTAGTTACAGTTACAATACTTCATCATAGCGATAATAAATGCTGCTTTTGTAATTCCTCTTGAATATCTCATCCATATTTAACTGTAAATATAAGTAACATTTTTCTTTAGTGAAATTACAATGCTATTATCTAGTAGAAAATGTAACCCTTGTACTGCAATTTTCCAAACGCACTATAAGTACCTAAATCTGTTTCCAAAAATACACCCTCTTTAATCTGTACATATCATATAAGGTGTTGAGCTTGCAACTACGTAAAGTGTCATATAAATATCACTTAAAATATAAGTATGTATACAAAAACATAACATTTGGTTTCAGATTCGAAAATCCTAATATTACAACCACTCCACACAAAAATAGCGAACTAAAACTACTGAAGCTGTAGTAACCAATAAATATTTCTACAAATATTTTATAAGATTATATTTTACAAGGTAGTTTCAATCGTAACACCTTTAAACTGATTATAATGTAGTATAATGGATGAAATAGTTTTGATCTTTATCTGTCTACAGAAAAATCTCCCAGAGCATATAACAGAAATTAACCAGACTTGAATGTCAAATTAGTAAAAACACTGATACACCTACCTGTATATCAACACAGTGCTATAGTTTAGCGATGAGATGAAAAGCATCTAATGCTAACACGACAACATTCACAGGCTCAGATATCTCTCATTGGGTTTGCCTTTACTGAGATTAGTTGAGTAATTGGAACGTTAGTTGTGTGTGCATTTAATTAACTAACTGTAGTTTAAACGGATTATAAATAAATCTATAATGTAAAGAGCCACTTGCTATCTTGCTTTTACACTTTTAAATCCTCGTTTTTTGTGGCAATGTATTTTAAATATTTAATTATTGATCTACCAATACACTTTATAGGTTTATGAATTTTGCTAATAGTTACTCAGAGAGTAATCTCAAATTTGTTCGTACTTAATTGTTGAATATTAGGCTGGTGGATAATTTAAAGTACAAATTGTACATTATTTTAATACATATATAATTCATGAGGCATATCTCAAAACGTTACGACCAAAATACAGGCCTATAAGTACATAGAATGAAACATTGTTTTTTTCTTTCAGGAGTAAATTTCAAATTTGATTTAATACATCTATTAACAGGCAGATTACGACAGTGAGCGTGAGTAAGTCAAATATGACACACGTAAAGATTCCAGAAATGGTTCCTTGAATGTAAGCATTAGGTTGTTTTATTCAGCAAATAGTTCGCTTCAGTATTTATAATTTTCTAACAAATCATTAATAAAATAAAACAACCTACAAATTATTTCATATTTAAAACATAATTTAGCATATACCTTAATAAATAATTAATAAAATCAAACAACCTACAAATTATTTCATGTTTAAAACATAATTTATCATATACCTTAACAAATAATTAATAAAATAAAACGAACTGCAAATTATTTTCATATTTAAAACATAATTTAGCGTATACCTTAACAAATAATTAATAAAATAAAACGACCTACAAATTATTTCATATGTAAAACATAATTTAGCATATAACTTAATAAATAATTAATAAAATGAAACAACCTACAATCTTACATGAAATATTTATTGAAAACTAAAATTAATGGATATTAGTTTATTATTTAAACATTTTTGGAATAAATTTTCCAAAGTGGAGCAAACTCATACACACACACACACACACACACACACACACACCACACACACACACACACACACACACACACACACACACACACACACACACACACACACACACACACACACACACACACATATATATATATATATATACATTCCCTGTATATGTTCCTTCTCTCGAAGCTGGGTGTAGTCATCGAAGCAGCGGCCTTCCCCTTATAGCGCCTAATCCACTTGTCACACTCATATGCTTGTTTCTCCTACGCGAAATGATCACAGCAGGCCGAAACTCTCAACTGCTAATCGCTTGGAATAATCCTCTACAGCTGTTCCATCCATACTTACAGAACTTCATACGTAATTATAGATCGACGTACATAAAATCACACAGAAGAGAAACTGTTACGTTTCGCCGACATACTAAACAGGAAGTGGGGCAACTTACTGCTTGTTAATCTTCAGTAATGCTCATCTAACTTCTATGGTTGAACAAGCACCATGGTCTGTGTATAAGTTAAGTTTCATGCCAAATTAAAATATTGTAGATAAAATTACCACTATCCATGTTTTAATACTGTTTTATACAGGGTGTACATAAAGTCCTGCACGGGTATAATATTTTTTGAACGTTAACATATAAATAAACAAGATTTGGTACATCAACACTACACCTAAAAATCTACTTTTTGAAGGAACTATCAGTTTTCTGTAATATCATGGGACGTCCCGCAAGGAGTCAGAAGGAAATCTTAAATAGGAGCATAGGTCAATATGCACATCATTTTAAAGGGCTTATCTAGCAGAGTTTAATGCCGCAAACCGCACTCAAAAAGATTGATTCAGTACAAAATGGCGGCTGTTCAAAGGTTTTACTTGGTTACATTTTATTAGTAGCCATAACCCCAGTAAAGCAAAAACTGCAACCAAATGAATACTGCAGCTAAATACTACATTATGCTTGTCAGTTGTGCAGAAGTGAATTGTGACGTTAGTTATCCTCAAGGGTTACAAATTTGGTCCTAATATATTGATAACGGGGAAAACCTGATAACAGTAGGCCTAACAATTAGAAAGCTCTTATCTTTGGGTCGCATTTTGGACTTTCCTATTAGCCAGTCTATTCATAGTAGGCTATTCTAGTTTTCTTGTTTTAATAGTGCTGTCCAACCTTTCTATCAGTGCGCTTTAATACAAAATAATTGGTCATATTGCTTGTGTATTCTTCAACTACACTATGTCGCTTGAAGAACGTGAACGTATAACACTTCTTATGATGGTTGGTTGGGGAAACAACAGACGATCACACGAGGAAGTATGCCATTTCTTTAATGACTACTTTCACGAGAGGCAGCCAATTTCTAGAACAACTGTAGGGAGAACTGTTGAATGCTTTATGGCAACAGGAAGTGTTTCCGATCGTCATAGGTCAGGAAGGCCCGCTACTGCGACAACCGAAGACAACTCTTTTGATGTATTGCAGTCATTTATTGAGAACCCGCAAGAGTCCCCCCCCGCAGCAGAAACTCATGACATCACTGTTACGTATGTTAAAAAAATTTTGAAAGGGTCTAATTTTAAGCCTTACTGGGGTTATGGCTACTAATAAAATGTAACCAAGTAAAACCTTTGAACAGCCGCCATTTTGTACTGAATCAATCTTTTTGAGTGCGGTTTGCGGCATTAAACTCTGCTAGATAAGCCCTTTAAAATGATGTGCATATTGACCTATGCTTCTATTTAAGATTTCCTTCTGACTCCTTGCGGGACGTTCCCATGATATTACAGAAAACTGATAATTCCTTCAAAAAGTAGATTTTTAGGTGTAGTGTTGATGTACCAAATCTTGTTGATTTATCTGTTAACGTTCAGAAAATATTATACCCGTGCAGGACTTTATGTACACCCTGTATAGGCATATAATAAGTAATATTGCTCTGTTTTAACCTGAGAAGTAGTATGTAAGAGACTATCACGCTATCTGCTGACAGTTGTAACTACTATCAGACGGACTGGAACAGGTATTGAGAGCGATCAGAGAGTGGATCCGAAACTGATCAAAGGTGTCAACTGTTGTAATTATTGCTTTCGAATTACCTTGAATCCTCCAGCTCCGAAACTTTGTCTCAGCTCACTGGCTACACGCGTGCTTTTATTCACAGAAGAGAATTAACGTGTAATAGAACTCAATACACCATTTGAAATTACTTACTTCTTATATGGAGAGGCTCAAAACTTATAATCATATTCGTCATTCATTCAATATGTTACTGTAGGTTACAAACTTTTACGTATATTAAACTAAGAGTTTCGTTTTCAGAACATTTATATTTATTTTCCCAGTGTTATTTTAGCGACAGCGTTCGTCAAATAAAAATAGTAAAATAAAAACCTTTGTAACGTGTATAAGATTATTTAAGACCAGCGTAAATAACATTAATTATTGGGTGAGAGTTAGCATTGTTTATCACTCGAGTTGCTGAATACATTTATTTATGTCTGCCCGTCTATCTCCACGATACCTCGAAACCGAACTGAACTATATACATTAAATTTTGCATGAATCTTCGTTTATACATAGAGTAGAAGGAGCTCTAAGACAGTAAGTACTCAACAATGTAATTTGCTTGAGCGTAATTGAAGCTTATATTTCAGAAGGATGACACAGTTTATCTTTTGTTTGACGAGGGGGTATAATAATTCCTTAATTGTCATGTTACTGACTGAGCGTCATTAAAGGTAATTTTAATCATCTCTGTTCTTTGTTAGACATTATATACGCACTAGATGTTCTCAAAATGTAGAATATATAACATATAAATACAAAACTTTATGTTAAGCGTTCAAACACAATAATAACCGGCTGATTTAAAAAAGTACTTACTTGTTTAAATACAATATATTAATTTATTTTGCCCTGATATTTCCTTAGAAATGATATTTTGTTATCCGAGAAAGCAGAGAAAGTTTAGTTATGTCCATTTGACCGCACGATATCCAAAAAAAAGAAGTTTTAGTAAATTTATCACAATTCCTGTTTCAGAATTAAACGGTTTAAGTTAATAATACTGTCTAAAACTAAACAGGTTAAACAAAAGACTCTAATCATGTGAAAAGTTCAAATTCATTATTTATAAAGAGTCATTAATAGTTTTAACATGACATCTATTTATTATAATTAAATCAAGAATGATAGAGTTAATTAAAATTTAATTTTAAAAATAAACTAATGAAATAATAGCAAATACAAAATTTTTATCCGACCATGAGAGGAATGGACATTCGATAAAAAAAGGACATTCGAGCACAAAGAATAAAAAAATAATACTCCAAACATGTTTCAGCCTTCAGGTGCTTGAGGTGTAGGATTCTTTATTCCAGATTGAACTATCAATTGTAGTTTAACGTGTAAAAGATGAACGATTTAATTAGTCCCCATTAAAATACATTTCGTCTGCTCTACCAAAGCGTATCAAACTAACTTTTCAGAGTAATATTTTACGCAGAAAAACCCAATTTCTAGAGATGTTGTTTTCCTAAAAATTACACCAAAGATTAATTTTTTTGCAAAAAATTTATGAATAATTTTAAGTATAACAGTTCAATTATCATAGAGCTTTTACCCACGAAACTCAATAATTAAGTAGAATACTATGCCAAAAAAGTTTTCAATATGTTAAATAATATAGTTTAATTAAATTTTTATTTCCATATTTTGTAACTCACTCATGGATTAAAGGATATGCTTCTCATAAATTCAGTAATACTTTCCCTAAAAAACATGTAGTGCTTTAGCATAAAGTACATTGAAGTGTAAATCTAGAACTTAATATGATTGTTTTCTTTTTCATTATATACACCCTAATTCTAATACTCCTATATGCGTATAGTATAGATATTGTCCTAGTACAATTACGGTATGTTCAATTTCTTCTTTATTTTTAAAGAACAGTTATTTAAATAACATATTAAGCTACAGATCATAATAGGTGATATTTATTTTGTCTTAAACTATTGCTAATTTAAGTAAAGGGCAAATATTTGTCATATTCAGAAAATAGCTTACCTATGTTGAATGACATAAATAAAATTCAACATGAGAGAAATTGTTTTGCTATTGGAGCGCACTTTAGAGTTAAGGCTTTGGAAAGGCAAATTCGGACAAGCATCCCCTTGCATCGTCATTTATTAAATAAATATAAACACTACGAAAGTATATAAACCGTTTATTAGACGGAGAAAATCTGTTATAGAAACAATTAGATTTATCACAAGTTTGGAACTACACAACTAGTTACACATATATTTTAACGCAAATATTACATTTGCCTGGAAGCATTTTAATATTGAATTAAACCATCTAAACGGATCCTAGTACCGCTGGTAGTCCAAACACTATACAAGCAGTTGACAGATTAGATTCTCTCAGAACCTGACTGACTATATCGGCACTATTTCTGCCCTTCAACCCTTTTTAGTTTCAGTTTACCATTTAACATTAATTAAATTGTACTTAACTCATAATGAAAAATAACTAAGTTTACTTCCGGTTTATCTAAATGCATGTGGGACCGAAAATTATTCAATCAGCATAATATATTAAATGAATTTTAAACTTTAGGAAAGGCGTTCCATACTTCGCAGTTTATTGATTAGTTTTAAAGATTTATTCATAAACCAATATTTAATGTGTGCCAAGAAATATGAGCGCTCCTTTTTTCACGTACCTTTTGATCAATAATATAGATATTTTAATACAAATTTGAGAGTAACTCATAGTTCCGTTCACTAATTTAAGCTAATTAAGCAGTTATTTTTAAACGCATTCATAAGTAAAACAAAAGTGTAGTAAAGTTACTGCTACATGAATTTTAAAAAGATGTTATAGTAAATTTTAGATTAGATAGGTTATCGTAAAATTATTCTTGGAGATATTACTTCCATTGAGATATAATTTAAGTGTTATAACTTTTAGTCACAAAATGGATGTCCATTTCTTTTTTCGTAACTCCAGAAATATGAAAAAATGTTTTTTAGGTACTGGTAATAAATATTGCAATTATCCCTTATCCCCCAAGCAATATTGCTTGTCCCTTTTCATTTCCTTACATTCTAGAATAACAAAACGAATACTTAACATAGCAATGTAATAACATTAATAACCAGCTTAATATTTATAATGTTTTTAATTGGATTAGTAATCTCAAAACTATCATAAGTATTCAAAAATTTAATGAAATACTAAAACAGAAACTTCTGTTTCTTGAAATGCTTGCATGCTTGTGAAGCTGCTGCTTCCTCATCTCATAAAGATGGAGCACATGACACTCTGACATTATAATTGATGTCAAGACACCATCCAATTACAGAAGACCCTCATCGTTGTCAGCGTCACCCCTTACTGACAGTAGATATTGATGCAAGACAAGGCACCGTGCATCATTTTAGTTTTAGCTCTTATGATTACTTGGATTTGTAGAACTTGTATGCAGCTCTTGTATTACATTAAGATTGAATCTTCGGAGCTGGTCGTTATACGAATTCTAAAGTTTTAAATCTATTAAAAAGTCTTCCTTTATCCTTTATGTTGCAGTTTATATCTAAAATACATATATTATTGTATTTACTTAAACTTGAATTATGCCTTACCATACAGTGTCTTATATAACAGCAGATACGTGTCATAGGCTAGATTTTAGTCGATGTCGGATATTATAAATGTGATTTCCATGTACTCTTTACCTTCATACCTGAACATCGTCGAATGGTATTCATTTCTAATCTGACGTATTGAATCGAGTGAATTGCATCGACTTAATTAATTTTTCAATGTTTTCAATGACCCTCTGACCTCTGGAATGCTGGAAAACATACTGTGTTCAGGTAAAGGTACGAGTGTAGATAAGTAGCTTGACATTAATCTAATTACTATCTTAATATTAATGTATTTATATAGATTATGATTCATGGGGTTACCATGACATTTGAATATATATTATAGTTAAGAAAATTATATTTGGTTAATACTTTTTAGTAAAATATCAATGCAAAGATTTCATTTTTGTGAATAAACAAAATTCTTACCGTTATCTTTATCTGATTTTCTTTCTACTTAATAATAAGGTATACGTTAACACTTTATTGAATGCTTAAAATTTGTCAGGAAATTACAAACAAAATTTTATTGCTTTGTATTCTAGAAATATTAGGTGCTTTAACTAAATTTGTTTAAATCATACAACCAAACTAATCCGATTGCAGAATCCTAAAATTGATTGAAACTTCTTCATTGGTTGAAGATCACGCTGCATCCTCACTGCTAGGGCCAAAAGCTCAATCAGGTCTTTTGTCCTATGTGTGTTATAAAAATGTGTTAAAACTAACTTTAAATCAGTAGATAAGTTGTGATTAGAGATCAAACTAATCCGATTTAAAATACTACTTAACATTAAATATAAGTAAAGTGCACAAGAATGATGCTATTTTATCAATGCATATAATTTAAAGTGTTTCATTTTATACTGAATAAAACGTTGTTAGTAGAATAAAATTTCCATTACTACTTCTTCTACGTAGTGGAACTATGTTCAGTTAAAATATTATTTACAAAGAAACAATATTTCGATCTTGTGTTCTTGTTTCCGTGATGCTACTCTGTTAAAATATATTAGATTGTTGACATGCTTTACAATTTACGACTTTCCGGATCAGAGCACCGCAAAATTGTTTAGTACATAACATGCCCTACAGTAGGACAGAAGTGGAGTTGTTGTATTTTTATTTCACTGCACTAGAGATGATTTACAAAACTTATCTCTAATTAACCGGAAATTAGACAAATTAGTCATCCATCCATACTAAGAGAAAAGTGGTTAACAAACGACTAAGCAAGAGCTATTGTGTGAGTAGTAAACACAATACGAAACGGTAAATTCTCTCAGTTAACGACTGGTCGTTAGTACCAGTGTGCGCCGCTGTTAGACCTAATTAACTTCTTGTTAGCACGTGACTTACTCAGCTCTGGTCTTGTACAAATTTGCTTTGCTGTTTTAAATTATATCCGAAAATACAACTGTGGTTATGCAAGATATATTTACATTAATTTTTTTATTTATGAGTATTATTGGCATAACATATCACTCAAGGGGATGGGAAAATTACATTTCTGTGTACGTGTTTGCCCGGTCGTATGATATCTCGAGAACAAACTAACCTATAGTCTTAATATGTTGTATAAATCGTCATTTGTTTATGAGTATTATTGGCATAACGTATCACTCAAGGGGATGGGAAAATTACATTTCTGTGTACGTGTTTGCCCGGTCGTATGGTATCTCGAGAACAAACTAACCTATAGTCTTAATATGTTGTATAAATCGTCATTTGTTTATGAGTATTATTGGCATAACGTATCACTCAAGGGGATGGGAAAATTTCATTTCTGTGTACGTGTTTGCCCGGTCGTATGATATCTCGAGAACAAACTAACCTATAGTCTTAATATGTTGTATAAATCGTAATTTGTTTATGAGTATTATTGGCATAACGTATCACTCAAGGGGATGGGAAAATTACATTTCTGTGTACGTGTTTGCCCGGTCGTATGGTATCTCGAGAACAAACTAACCTATAGTCTTAATATGTTGTATAAATCGTAATTTGTTTATGAGTATTATTGGCATAACGTATCACTCAAGGGGATGGAAAAATTACATTTCTGTGTACGTGTTTGTCCGGTCGTATGATATCTCGAGAACAAACTAACCTATAGTCTTAATATGTTGTATAAATCGTAATTTGTTTATGAGTATTACTGGCATAACGTATCACTCAAGGGGATGGGAAAATTTCATTTCTGTGTACGTGTTTGCCCGGTCGTATGATATCTCGAGAACAAACTAACCTATAGTCTTAATATGTTGTATAAATCGTAATTTGTTTATGAGTATTATTGGCATAACGTATCACTCAAGGGGATGGAAAAATTACATTTCTGTGTACGTGTTTGTCCGGTCGTATGATATCTCGAGAACAAACTAACCTATAGTCTTAATATGTTGTATAAATCGTAATTTGTTTATGAGTATTATTGGCATAACGTATCACTCAAGGGGATGGGAAAATTTCATTTCTGTGTACGTGTTTGCCCGGTCGTATGATATCTCGAGAACAAACTAACCTATAGTCTTAATATGTTGTATAAATCGTAATTTGTTTATGAGTATTATTGGCATAACGTATCACTCAAGGGGATGGGAAAATTTCATTTCTGTGTACGTGTTTGCCCGGTCGTATGATATCTCGAGAACAAACTAACCTATAGTCTTAATATGTTGTATAAATCGTCATTTGTTTATGAGTATTACTGGCATAACGTATCACTCAAGGGGATGGGAAAATTACATTTCTGTGTACGTGTTTGCCCGGTCGTATGATATCTCGAGAACAAACTAACCTATAGTCTTAATATGTTGTATAAATCGTCATTTGTTTATGAGTATTATTGGCATAACGTATCACTCAAGGGGATGGAAAAATTACATTTCTGTGTACGTGTTTGCCCGGTCGTATGATATCTCGAGAACAAACTAACCTATAGTCTTAATATGTTGTATAAATCGTCATTTGTTTATGAGCAGCATCGATCTGGAATATGATGTAAGTCACTCTTTATGATTTGAATGAGCGTTAGCGATAATTTTCACATGGGCACAGAATAACTATGATAGCAACGAAAAAACCCTGGAGTAATTATGCAAACAAAATTATAAAAAATATTTCATTTTGTAATACGTTACATAGTAATACAAGTAACACGAAGTATCTACAGACGTAACATTTAGCGTGCTATCTCAGCGAGGCACCTTATGGGTTATAATGGGTGATTCAAAAAGAGCGCCGGTTTTGATATATCAAATTAAGAGATTTATTTTAATGAAAATCTGAAATCTAATACATAAATATGTATATCTAACCTTCCGATTTCATGTATGAAAAATAATGTCATGCATGTGTCCTCCTCTGCTACGCTGGCACGCAACAACTCTGTCCATGAAATTAGCCATGGCTGCACGACAAGTTTCCACTTCAATTTGGCCGACAACCCGTCGAATTTCCCCTCCTTCAACTCATTGATGGTTCGGGGTTTATTGCAATAAACTAATGACATTAGATAACCCCAAAGATGAAAGTCACAAGGTGTTAAGTCACACGACCTTGGTGGCCATTGATGGTCGGAATTACGAGAAATGACGCGATCCTGAAAGCGGTCACGGAGCAACACAATTGTTTCACGGGTTGTGGCACCATCCTGCTGAAACCACAACTGGTCAATGTCTATGTTATCCAAATGAGGCCACAAAAACTCCCTAACCATCGTACGGTATCGGTCTCCATTCAATGTCACAGCTTGCCCTTCCTGATCTTCAAAAAAATAAGGGCCGATGACGCCGCCCGACCAAAAGCCGCACCAAACTGTCACTCGTTGCGGATACATTTCCCTTTCGTTAATCATGCGAAGGTTTTCTGAACCCCAGATACGGCAGTTCTGTTTATTAACAAATCCATTCAATTGGAAGTGAGCTTCATCACTGAAGATGACATACATTGCGAAGTTTTCTTCCTCCTGCGATTTTCCTAATACCCAATTAACAAACTGTCGTCTCTTCTGGTGATCTGCCACTTTCAATTGTTGCGTCAGCTGAATTTTATAGGGGTGATATTTGAGATCGTACCGAAGAATTCTCCGTACAGAAGAACATCTTAAACCCAACTGTTGAGAACGGCGACGTATTGATTTCGCTGGGCTAACAGCCACCATGTCACGAACCACCTCAATGTTCTGTTCAGTTCGGGCACAACGACGACGTCCAGAACTTTTGAGGTCGACTGTTGAACCCGTTTCTTGAAACTTTTTCATGAGTCTGCGAACTGTTGATTCATTCTGTGCTTCATTACGTCCTAGAGTACCGCGAAGTCGCCTAACAGTAGCCGCATAACTCTCTCCACTCTGATAAAACGTTTTCACTATTAACACTCGTTGCGCACAAGTAAACTTTTCCATGGTTAGACACAGAATGCACTAATGAGAGAAATATGAGCTGCGTCAACAATCGGAATGTAGTCAGAAATAGAATCAAAGTCAAACATTGTTGCCAACCGATAAAATAAAATTTACCGGTCTTTTTAAAACCGGCGCTCTTTTTGAACCACCCATTATTAGCGTATACGGACGTTTGAGCATTTACTAACAGGTGATATTACGATACTCAAAATTGTGAGACTATCAAAATGTACGAATATAAACAGTTAGTCGTATGAAGATGATTATTAGAGACCTGATGCGTCATCACCTGTATTGAAACTAATTATTACCACGAGGTCACGGTTGAGTGCGTGAGGCAACTGGTGTAAAGCTGGCGCGCAGACACGGAGTATAAACATAATAAATTAGAAATGCTTGTTAGTGAAATGGTTGACGTGCTTTCATCATGCAAACTCCGAACAGAGCTGACACGCAAACAGCTCTTGTGACTGAAATACGGAAACCGTGAAACGGAAATGTTCAATAGTAAGTAATCTGTTATACCTAAATAACGATTTATATGATATTACACGTATGTGTAGCATATTGCACGGTTCATAAAAAATAACTTAAAATATACTTTTTAATCTTCACTAAAAGCATGCAGTAAATACTTCTTTATCACTAATGTACAGTATGGTTTATATGTAAGGGACTAAAAGTTTCCCATTTAAACTTAGAATGATACTTAGAATTATAGTAATTACTTCGTTTCTCAGGTCATGCGAATATATCTTCTTCCAAAACTAAGTAAAGTTTTAATAGCAAATTATTAAATTACTTTTAAATAGTGCATTAACGGAGGAATATGGATTTCACAACAAAGACACAACGGAACAAGAACGCAGCCTCAAAAAAAGGTAACGAGTTCTATATGAGGGAGGAAAACTTGACATGACATAGTTGACTAAAAAAAACATTTAGTAACATTTTAATTCGCAGTTAATTTCAAAGTTGTGTTTTCATTTAAGCGGAGAGTTATTAAACATACTGTGGGTCTCTAGGCGATAACTTCAGGAAAGTAGTAAATATATTGAAACCGATCATCAAAACGACAAGACCAAACTTAAAATAAAAAGAAAATGATAACAGTTTCAATGTTATATTTCTAAATAGTTATATGGTATATATATATATTTAATACATAATAGTCGGTATTTATAAAAATGTGGCTTTTAAATTTACATCGTATTTCTGATATTTTAGTTTTATTAGCAATTACATTAATTCTGAATATGAGTTTCTTTGTTACAAATATGCAAGGCACTTTAGACATGGTTGTCACAAAAAATATGTTGTATTCCTTCAAATATTTAAATACTAAATGTAGTGTTTATGTGACCAAAATGACACAGATTCTTAACAATACATATAATGTAAAATCTGTTTACTCAAAAGATGCCCATAGTTAATGTATTTTGTATTTTAAAATAGTATTAATTAAATTTAAATATCTGTTATATTCCTGGCATCCACCTATTCTATTTTATTTAGTAGTATTTTAAAAATATTCCATCACATAAAATGTTTACTTTTTTAAGTTACTAGGGTGTAATTTTAGTCCAAATAATACTTTATTCTTTATATAAACTTTACAAAATTCTGCGTACGGAATTTGATGTGTCAATAACAAATAATATTTTGATTATTAAAAATCTTAAAGCATACGTACATACGAGTATATTTTAATTGTGAGGGCAGAAAATTCAGATAAAACTTTTTATTATATGATAATGATTTTATATGAAACCCAAGTAAACATATTTTGTAGTTGTTACTTTTTAGTGAATAAGAAATAGCCTATACATTTTTTAGTATTCCCTCAGCAGATCTATGGTCTGGTAGACGACGCTAAAACAACAGTAAGAGGACTAGGATGATTTTTGTGTTACCTTTAAGGCTTTTAGAATTATAAAAACAATGTGGGTCCAGGATAATTATATACAAATACTGATTTTTCGTCTAAAGATCTATACGTTTCCCAAAGGCTTTAACCCAGAAACTTACCATATTTTGTTTACCATATTCCGAACCGTACCGTAAAACATAAAAAAGCATATCAAAAACAGTAAAAGGCATTTAAGGAAAGATTCGTTTCGTTAGAACCAACGGAAAAAAGATTTGAAATGGAATAAAAATGAAACCACTGTGACCTTCTTCATAGAAACATTTCATTATACATAATCAAGAAACAATAAATTATGAGTAATAACGACAATATTGATCATTATTTCATGAAGAACCTGCAAAACTAGTTTCCTTACAGGTAATTTGGAGTGACTCTAACATTACGTGGATTGAAAGGTTATAAAGATGTAGTTTTGATTAAGTACTATTGTTTTTAAGAAATTGTTATTACTATGTATTACAAAAGAAGTTCACAATTTATGACAATTGTTCAATAAGTTATACAATTAATAATAAATCATGTGATTACTTCTAGAAACAATCATGAGGCACGTTTGTAGCGTTTTTAAAGCTACATTGATTTATTTTTTTAAATTAAAACTTAAATTAAATAAAAATTTTGGGATCGAAATATTGGGATTTAATTTTATATTAGATTGTGAAAAGTCAGGGTAAAAACGAACATGTAATCCTTTGGCAAGTTAGTACTGGTAGTTTTAAATTGTTAGGAAGGCAGGTTGACTGCCTTGAATTAATTAGAACTTGTCTTGGTGCGACTATTGTTCTCCTGGTTTGATACAGCTGGACCAATGAGAGAGCACCGCGGATGTCCTGCAAGGTTGGTTGGAAAGGGAAGTATTTAAGCGCCCGTTCATAATTTTCGCCCTTCTTTTGGTTATTTTCGTGAGTAAGTTAATTACAGTGCACCGTGTTTCTTAATTTTTTTCCGCGAGGGATTTTGAGGTAAGCACCAAATTTTATTGTACGTTTTATTGAAATAGTCTTCCTGATCTGATATTAAATTAATTTTGTTGTCTTTTTTATAGGAAAAATTTATTTCATAGAAACTACAGAGCAATCTGAATAACTTATTCTCGAGGAACAATAGAGCATAATAGAATCATACAAGTTACATTTGGTTCATGCTTGCTAAGAAAAGTGAATTAAAATTGAACTTCGGTAATAACTTTAATTGAGATTTGGAAAAGTAGTAATTTATTAATATTTAACTGGAACTGTTTAATTGTGAATTATTAATTGGAAATTAATTGAACATAAATAATTGTTTGAGAGAGTTGTAAAGAGAAGTTTAAATTTATATTTTTTGAATTGTGAGTGTACTTAGAAGTAACATTTTTATTTTAGTTATTTCCAAGTTGTATTTGATTTTTATTTTTAAAACTTTATTATTTTATTGTAGAAGAGAGCTCTGATTTTTAGTTTGATATATTTGATTAATATTTTTATTTCTTGCCAAAGGAACTTTTAAATTTACTAAACGGTTTGTCAATTCTTTGTGGAAAATAGAGTGATGGAAATTCTGAAACGATGAACTTATTAATTTTCCAACTTAAAATAAATCCATTATTTTTATTTAGAACTGTGATTTTTATTTTAGACAAACTAGATAATATTCAATAGTTAAACAATTTAGTAATAAATTGTACTTAATATTCACTAGGAGCTTACTAATCAAAAAATATTTTATATCCTCTTGGATGTCTTAATGATAATTTAAATATTAATACTCTGAAATATTAATATCTACAATCCAAGTCGTTATAACGTTTCAGATTCCACTTGAAGAAAACGTGACATAATTGTAATTACGAAACGTTGGATGAGGTTTTCGTCGGTTTAATCAAAAAGTAACATTTTTACATTTAGTATTTCTTAATATTATAGCTGCATTAAGATTTTGATACTGTCTATATTTAATATTATGAAGGCCATAAACTTATGTGCTTCAGCTATTTAAAGGAAATAGTTTGCATTGGCTTTATAATGAAGATAATTAATTTAAAGTTGTTTTATTTCTCGTATTTTTTGTTTGATATGCTTCAAATTTCCTTCATTAAAGATAAAAATTGTTAATTACGTATAGACAAAAAAGTATAGTTACATTACTAACGACTGTTCTATGGACAGTTTATACTTAATCAATAGAATTCGGAACGTAACTAAAACCCTTCCACATTCTTCTATAATCTGATACGATATGGTCGTTGAGGATTTGTTAGGAATATTTTGTTTTGTTTTCAATAACTAAATATATAAATAAGGAAATATTTTTATAACTGTTTATTAGAGTTTTTAAAATATTTAATACACGATTTCATGGCAAAAAAAGTTTTTTATTGGATAATTTGTAAGCAGACCTAGATTATTGTATATAAGGATCTATGTAATATATTAACACATCTACAATACAGCAGGAGGGATCACAGCAAGAATGTAACTTCCGGTCTTGCTTGATCATCAAATGACTAACCGGAAACACTAATGCCTGCTGCCAATCACGCATAGGCGGTTCATGTTATACTTTATCAGATTGGATTTTTGCATTCGTGTTTTAAATCACTAAAATAATGAATCATCTAATTCGCTATTACATAATCATTTCTCTTAAGTTCAGGAATAGTTCAAAACTGCACATCCGTTATTATTTATATTATATTTTATAAATGCTGGTTATTATGAGATATTTTAAAAATAAGCCTAGGTATATTGAAAACATTTTAAAGTTGTTTCCTTTATTAGTTAAAAGACAATTAATTTGGTGGCTGAAATAATACCTTGGTATCTTCAATAAAAACTTTAAATTTTATAAACTGTTTATTTATTGTTGTCGGAGTTCACTAAAACGGGGTTATTTTCAAAAATACTGAAGTAAAAAATCTATTTTTACTTTGGTTTTTATCCGATATTTATAATTTATACAGGCCAAGAATTCGTCCCCTGTTTTGGTTTCTGGTTTTTTTTTTTTTTGTAAGCCATTTTCTTGTGGTTAAATCCTGCCCTGACAGGACAACACTCGTGTATTAAGCTAATAAATTAAAACGTACATCAAAAGTTTGTCATAATCATAAGCGTAAATACGAACAGCACTAATCAAATCAGAGATTTTCTATTATGACGTCATTATTTTACATGGACATAATGGACTTATCTATATGCTGTCATAGAATGTGTTACGTATTTATTAACAACATACTTTATTTGTTGCATTTTAGTATAATAGTACATGCAAATTGAGAGCCATTACAATAAATTACTGTTGATGCACCCACCTTTGAAGTAGGTAATTACATTAGTGAATACAGGGAACCGGCCATTAGCTCGTTGCTGTCGGCGCCATTAAGAGAGTAAAAAGTTGCCTAATTAAAACGAGGGAAGGGAGACTGGTGGCGATATTGCTAAACAATGTTGTGCCGCTACAACACGAGTTGATCCGTCCTTCGTTTACCACGGAAACAATGCAGTTCTGGCTTTGGTTGCTGACCTCAACACTGTGAGTAGCATTCTGTCAAAAACATAACTAAACATTATGTATTGTCTGACACGAATAATTGAAACATTTTACAAGTTAGAAAAGGAAACAGATCGCTAAGGCTTCTATAAATTTTCTTCCTCTAACTCAGACGATTGCAGTCCATTATATCTCAGTAACACGCGTGAATATCAATTGATTTTTAAGATGTGATGTACTGTAACAAATTGAATGACGCAAAGTTTGATTAGAGCACTTTATGTTCACAGCAACGGTGTTCCTAGTAACTCGATGGTGTAAGGAATAGTGAAAATATATCTTCCACGTCCACTGGTTATGTCGACCCACTAGATTGTCCTGGAACTGTTACTTCTTAAAAACGAGGAAAGCGATTCAGAAGGGAATTAGGATAACTGTTAAAGATACCGTTCACAAATTTCTTATAACAAATTTTGATATTAGATTTGAAAGCATAAAGAGATGTATTATATGCTCTAAAATTATAAGTGCTTGTTTAGAGACATAAACATTTACAAGGCTACCCACATCTATTTTTTACTCTTACCCATGCTTTAATTATGTTTCTTATTTATATGAACACTTATCTATATGAAAAATTGATACCTGGCAGGATTCACAGTAAAAATTTGAAAAACTTCTTAGTATATATATATATATATATATATCGTACAGATTCTTTTTTAATTTTTGACCATGGAAGGATTGTGAAGGAATCTGGATTTTTTCGGAGATTTGCCATCGTTCAGTGAAACAAGAAATCAGTAACACTACCTTTCGAGTTCTGCAATCTGACTCTTCTTCAGGTAAAGAACTAACCTAACACATAACTACAAACTAAGTTAAAATAAACAAATCGTACCAAAGCGTTGTGGCACGCCTAAGTCAGGAATCACAACCACCATGTTGTTTGTCAACTTCAATAACTCTATAAACATGCACTTAATCAAAAAACAATACAAAACACTAATCATTAAAACTGAACTACGGAATACAGATCACAATACGTCTTCATTCGTCTACTAACCACCTACGATTGTGACGATGGACCTAATTCTGTCGTAGGTGGTTATTGAAAATTAAGTGGAAATTAAATAAGGCTATTGCAATTATACAAATTTAATGTAAATAAAAGTCATTTGACAGGTATTTGCTTTCTGATTATATGTAAGTTTGGTTATTTAAACTCATATTGGACAGATACGGCCAAATACAAAATAATTGAATCGTAAAATGTAAAGGCTCTGTGGTGTAATGGTAGCACATTCACCCGGCAAGTGAGAGATCCCGGGTTCGAGTCCCGACGGAGCAAGTACTTGTTGCGATTCAATGTTTATTGAAATTAAATAAGGCTATTGCCATTTATGCAAATTTAATATATATATATATATATATATATATATATATATATATATATATATATATCTACATGAAACTTAGGTTTAGCTCCATTTTGATATAAACAACACCGTGTTTGGTAATAGTGCAAGTTACTCCATGGGATTGGGCTGAACCTTAACGGACACTTTTACGTTTGCTTTATCCGTAATTAAGATTGCAACAACAAAACCGGAGACTAAAAAATATGGAAATAAATTGTGTACAATTCTATGAAATAACAATGCATTTAGCCTGTGAAATAGATATGTACTTGAAATTCGGCATTCAGCCTTAACCATGGCCTGGCGTAATTACACCTATAAATAGCGAGATAGTAAAATATTTGTGTAAATGCATTTATTGATAAAATAAATCACTTTTTCAGTAAAGGATTTATCAGTATTTCTAAACATATAAAATCAAAATCTGAGCCTTTTAAAATCTCAGTATTTATCTTAGCAGTAAGGTACTGTAATTTCATTGATGAGACATCCGGGGTTAATTACAGCTACTTATTTATAAATTTGATTTATCAATGGAATACGTTCTGTAATATTTATTTAATGTTTAACTAAAGAATAGATAAACAGAATGTGGGTGTTAATCTATCCATCCTCAGTTTTATATGAGACGTTTGAAATGACACTGAAACACAACCATCATGATAAATACAATTTCAGCCTACAGTTATCCATGATCATTTTCCATAAGCTAGTCATGCTTTATTGCTAAAGTTATCAATTATAGATTAAATGTATATATACATATATATATGGTATATATATATATATATATATATATATATATATATATATATATATATATATATATATATATATATATATACCATAAAACAGAGTAAGTATCGTGGACTGGTTGCATATTCTAAAAGCTATTCTTTTATTTAAGTCATAAATTCTTGTCTTATTCCGGTTTTATGAAAGATGTACAATTTATGAATTGATTTTGCTTTAATTTAATATTGTTTATCAAGCGATGTTGGCAGTTGCATAAAATGTAACATTCATTTTATCACATCAAACATATACAGAGTGGCGCAAATGTCAGTTTCCCCATAAATTGGGATCTTTTGTTTCCATAGGTTGGTAATAATGTCAAATTGGTAGCAATACGGAGTAAGTTAATTTTTGTCTGTTCCAGTGGTTAGTAAAAAGTGACGCTCTTTGCATCTGTTATTTGTTTTGCGTGCTTTTTAAAAGGTTTACAACCCAACAACGAGTTTACATCCTTCAGTTGTGGTGGAAGTATAATAAAAAATACTGCTATAATAATTGAAAAATTATGTGGGTCATAATACACACTCGACAGTATATGCGGAAGTTAAAAATGAGAAATTTGAAAACACAGGAAAGCGTTTTAAATGCCCCGAAGTGTGGTCGTCCACGATCAATTTGCAACGAAGAAAACCTGCAGACATTTGATCAAGCTTTTATATCCAAACCCGGTAAATCAACACGTAAGGCATCTGCTAATCTAGAAATATCAAGAAGAAGCGTGCAAATAATGTCAAAGAAATTAAAATTTAAGCCATGCCGCCTATCTTTGCTCCAAGCGCTTCACGAGGATGGTACCAATAGGCGATTGGTATTCTGTGAGACAATAATTATCCGCTCAGAGGCTGATCCAAATTTCTTGCTATCAATTTTTCTGGAGTGATGAGGTATGTTTCAAACTAAACGTTCACGTTAATCGGCATAACTGCGTGTACTGGTCAGATGTAAATCCTCATAACGTAATCCAAGCAGAACACAATGTGCCTGGTGTTATGGTATGGGGAGTTATTTCGAGTACTGCACTCATTGGTCCTTATTTTTTTCAAGGAAATGTTAACTCTGAAAGTTACTTACGGTTGCTGCAATAAATAATAGTTGCCGAGCTCAGAAACAATCCTGTTTCCAATATTCATTCGATCTGGCAAAAATATGGTGTCCCAGAACATTTCGGTATCCAAGTTCGAGATTTTATAAATAACACATTTAAGGAATTGATTGGTCGCCGTGGTACAATCGATTGGCCTGCGCACTCGCCAGACTTGACCTGATGTGATTTATCACTGTGGAGTATTTTACAGGAGACTGTGTATGCTTAAAAACGGAAAATCTTAACGAACTATGAAATCTAATTAGAAATGCATTTGAACTTGTTAATAACGATAAACGTATTTTGCCAAACAATTGTTATTCTCTTCTCAGTAGTGGTATGTAGTGTACACAAATCAACGTAGACATTTCGAACAACTGTTATAACATTGGTAATATGAAAGTAATTTAATATAATGAATTTGTTTTCTTGCCCAAAAGTGTTTTATTCAATTAACCTATAACACCTTTAAATTTTTCTTCTGCGGAAAATGACATATGCGCCACCCAGTATATATAGTGATATTGCATGAAGAGTGTTATGACAGTTGGCTCTCACCAAAAGCCTGTATCTGATAGAATGTAGAATGCTTCATTGTTTAGCGTACCAGCCATACTTATTTCATCCACTATTCACCTCATATTTGATTAATGCAGACATTTGCACGGACATATATAGAGTAACAATCCTTATTATGAACTTTCAGTCATATTCATTTTTATAATAACATGTTATGTACCGTTTCATTTTAAAATAGTTAAATTAAACTAATATTGTAAAATTTTAGCAATTCTCAGGCGTCCTCAATTTTAGGTAAGATCCTAAAATCTTTAAATCCTTAAACTCTTTCTTAACCATTTAAGGTATTATTCGTAGGTCATACATTAGTAAAAATAACATGGTAAATATATTCATAATACAGAGGCTGACATTCCGAAATCTACATCTATATTACAGATATATATTTTACTATTTTGCAGATGTATTGCACATATATACTATTTTAAAAAGTGTTTAGTTTTCTTTGTAGTTGAGGTAATTTTCATTATTATATTGTTCCAACAGTTCATAAATCTTGATGGAGAGATAAAATTATCTATTTATAATTGTATAACTTGGGCTAATAAAATATATTTTATCGAGCAATGTCAAATACAAATTAAAAGATCTTGCGGGATCATGAGTTTGAATATGTGGGAGATTTTTGATATTTTCAATGATCTTGATCTCCATAAGTCAAAATTACCATAATTCAAAATGTGTGTGTGTGTGTGTGTGTGTGTGTGTGTGCAAGCGCTCGTTTGTGTTTTGATGTATGTGATAGCCATCGTGCGATACAACCCAACTTTGTAAACACAATAGCTAATGTATTTTTTCATAGATAAGGAACTTGGTACATAAGCTCAACTATAGATCCAAAAGTGGCACATATCGCATACAAATCGCTTGTTAGCTAGTCTCAAACAGGAATAGTTTCCAATATGGCAGCATACAAATCGCTTGTTAGCTAGTCTTAAACAGGAATAGTTTCCAATATGGCATCATACAAATCGCTTGTTAGCTAGTCTTAAACAGGAATAGTTTCCAATATGGCAGCATACAAATCGCTTGTTAGCTAGTCTCAAACAGGAATATTTTCCAATATGGCAGCATACAAATCGCTTGTTGGCTAGTCTTAAACAGGAATAGTTTCCAATATGGCATCATACAAATCGCTTGTTAGCTAGTCTTAAACAGGAATAGTTTCCAATATGGCAGCATACAAATCGCTTGTTAGCTAGTCTTAAACAGGAATAGTTTCCAATATGGCAGCATACAAATCGCTTGTTAGCTAGTCTCAAACAGGAATATTTTCCAATATGGCAGCATACAAATCGCTTGTTAGCTAGTCTTAAACAGGAATAGTTTCCAATATGGCAGCATACAAATCGCTTGTTAGCTAGTCTTAAACAGGAATAGTTTTCCAATATGGCAGCATACAAATCGCTTGTTGGCTAGTCTTAAACAGGAATAGTTTCCAATATGGCAGCATACAAATCGCTTGTTAGCTAGTCTTAAACAGGAATAGTTTCCAATATGGCAGCATACAAATCGCTTGTTAGCTAGTCTTAAACAGGAATAGTTTCCAATATGGCAGCATACAAATCGCTTGTTGGCTAGTCTTAAACAGGAATAGTTTCCAATATGGCAGCATACAAATCGCTTGTTAGCTAGTCTTAAACAGGAATAGTTTCCAATATGGCAGCATACAAATCGCTTGTTAGCTAGTCTTAAACAGGAATAGTTTCCAATATGGCAGCATACAAATCGCTTGTTAGCTAGTCTTAAACAGGAATAGTTTCCAATATGGCAGCATACAAATCGCTTGTTGGCTAGTCTTAAACAGGAATAGTTTCCAATATGGCAGCATACAAATCGCTTGTTAGCTAGTCTTAAACAGGAATAGTTTCCAATATGGCAGCATACAAATCGCTTGTTAGCTAGTCTTAAACAGGAATAGTTTCCAATATGGCAGCATACAAATCGCTTGTTAGCTAGTCTTAAACAGGAATAGTTTCCAATATGGCAGCATACAAATCGCTTGTTAGCTAGTCTTAAACAGGAATAGTTTCCAATATGGCAGCATACAAATCGCTTGTTAGCTTGTCTTAAACAGGAATAGTTTCCAATATGGCAGCATACAAATCGCTTGTTAGCTTGTCTCAAACAGGAATAGTTTCCAATATGGCAGCATACAAATCGCTTGTTAGCTAGTCTTAAACAGGAATAGTTTCCAATATGGCAGCATACAAATCGCTTGTTAGCTAGTCTCAAACAGGAATAGTTTTCCAATATGGCAGCATACAAATCGCTTGTTAGCTAGTCTCAAACAGGAATAGTTTCCAATATGGCAGCATACAAATCGCTTGTTAGCTAGTCTCAAACAGGAATAGTTTCCAATATGGCAGCATACAAATCGCTTGTTAGCTAGTCTCAAACAGGAATAGTTTCCAATATGGCAGCATACAAATCGCTTGTTAGCTAGTCTCAAACAGGAATAGTTTCCAATATGGCAGCATACAAATCGCTTGTTAGCTTGTCTCAAACAGGAATAGTTTTCCAATATGGCAGCATACAAATCGCTTGTTAGCTAGTCTCAAACAGGAATAGTTTTCCAATATGGCAGCATACAAATCGCTTGTTAGCTAGTCTCAAACAGGAATATTTTCCAATATGGCAGCATACAAATCGCTTGTTAGCTAGTCCTTAAACAGGAATAGTTTCCAATATGGCAGCATACAAATCGCTTGTTGGCTAGTCTCAAACAGGAATAGTTTCCAATATGGCATCATACAAATCGCTTGTTGGCTAGTCTTAAACAGGAATAGTTTCCAATATGGCAGCATACAAATCGCTTGTTAGGCTAGTCTTAAACAGGAATAGTTTCCAATATGGCAGCATACAAATCGCTTGTTAGCTAGTCTTAAACAGGAATAGTTTCCAATATGGCAGCATACAAATCGCTTGTTAGCTAGTCTCAAACAGGAATAGTTTCCAATATGGCAGCATACAAATCGCTTGTTAGCTTGTCTTAAACAGGAATAGTTTCCAATATGGCAGCATACAAATCGCTTGTTAGCTAGTCTCAAACAGGAATATTTTCCAATATGGCAGCATACAAATCGCTTGTTAGCTAGTCTCAAACAGGAATATTTTCCAATATGGCATCATACAAATCGCTTGTTGGCTAGTCTCAAACAGGAATAGTTTCCAATATGGCAGCATACAAATCGCTTGTTAGCTAGTCTTAAACAGGAATAGTTTCCAATATGGCATCATACAAATCGCTTGTTGGCTAGCTTGTCTGAAACAGGAATATTTTCCAATATGGCAGCATACAAATCGCTTGTTAGCTAGTCTCAAACAGGAATAGTTTTCCAATATGGCATCATACAAATCGCTTGTTGGCTAGTCTTAAACAGGAATAGTTTCCAATATGGCATCATACAAATCGCTTGTTAGCTAGTCTTAAACAGGAATAGTTTCCAATATGGCATCATACAAATCGCTTGTTAGCTAGTCTTAAACAGGAATAGTTTCCAATATGGCAGCATACAAATCGCTTGTTAGCTAGTCTTAAACAGGAATAGTTTCCAATATGGCAGCATACAAATCGCTTGTTAGCTAGTCTTAAACAGGAATAGTTTCCAATATGGCAGCATACAAATCGCTTGTTAGCTAGTCTTAAACAGGAATAGTTTCCAATATGGCAGCATACAAATCGCTTGTTAGCTAGTCTTAAACAGGAATAGTTTCCAATATGGCAGCATACAAATCGCTTGTTAGCTTGTCTTAAACAGGAATAGTTTCCAATATGGCAGCATACAAATCGCTTGTTAGCTAGTCTTAAACAGGAATAGTTTCCAATATGGCAGCATACAAATCGCTTGTTAGCTAGTCCTAAACAGGAATAGTTTCCAATATGGCAGCATACAAATCGCTTGTTAGCTAGTCTTAAACAGGAATAGTTTCCAATATGGCAGCATACAAATCGCTTGTTAGCTAGTCTTAAACAGGAATAGTTTTCCAATATGGCAGCATACAAATCGCTTTTTAGCTAGTCTTAAACAGGAATAGTTTCCAATATGGCAGCATACAAATCGCTTGTTAGCTAGTCTTAAACAGGAATAGTTTCCAATATGGCAGCATACAAATCGCTTGTTAGCTAGTCTTAAACAGGAATAGTTTCCAATATGGCAGCATACAAATCGCTTGTTAGCTAGTCTTAAACAGGAATAGTTTCCAATATGGCAGCATACAAATCGCTTGTTAGCTAGTCTTAAACAGGAATAGTTTCCAATATGGCAGCATACAAATCGCTTGTTAGCTAGTCTTAAACAGGAATAGTTTCCAATATGGCATCATACAAATCGCTTGTTAGCTAGTCTTAAACAGGAATAGTTTCCAATATGGCAGCATACAAATCGCTTGTTAGCTAGTCTTAAACAGGAATAGTTTCCAATATGGCAGCATACAAATCGCTTGTTAGCTAGTCTTAAACAGGAATAGTTTCCAATATGGCAGCATACAAATCGCTTGTTAGCTGGTCTTAAACAGGAATAGTTTCCAATATGGCATCATACAAATCGCTTGTTAGCTAGTCTTAAACAGGAATAGTTTCCAATATGGCAGCATCGGTAACTTAAAATTATTCAAGATGAGGTCCACTAAGCAGTTTTATAAATATATAATTTAACCACTATAAGCAAATAACTTTCTTTACAATTCTTTTATAATTATATAAGTTTTTCGTTGCAGGTTGATTGATTTTCTAAATATTTAAAAGTGTTACGAGTAGGAACACGCCAACCTTGTGATATATTGACCCACGAGTGTTTAGTTAAAAGTAAATAATGTCCACATTTTAACACTATATTTACTTGCTTGTTACAATGTTACAAGATGTTTGAAAGTTTTACGATTATATTTCCATACCTAAATTAAGATTTACTGTCCTATTTTCAGTGTGTCGTAAATTAAATAGTTCAACTAAGAACGTATCTTTAGTTTAAAATTTCGAGAAGACGTCCACGTATGAAATCTATCTTTCTTCCGACTAAACTGCAAGGTGTATTTCACTCAAACTTAAGATATATGAAAAGTTTATAAAATTTAGATAAATAATTGTTACTACTATATATTATTATAATCTTTATATAAGCACGAGAAATTACTTTTAGCAAATGAAATATAAGAAGTTTGGGAGTACTGAAAATGCATAGATAATAGGATATCTGATGTAGTGTTTTCTTTGTGAAATGAAAATCTACAAGTCCAGTATTACCTTGTGTTAACATTAACACAAGGCCAATTACCCTAACAAGGAGTTTCCCTGTTGTTTGACTTTAGCTCAGGCGTGTGATTGATGGTCGAGACTAATGTTCTGTACTTTGTGGAAAATATTGCTTAGAACTATTAATGCGTTTACTCCCTTCTGGCAACCAGTTATTTATACATTTTACTTATATGTTTATTTTCTATTAATTTATTGAGCATTAGCAAAGCTTATCACTGAAGGGTATTTCAAAATAGAATTTATGTCTCTATGTCTATTTTTTGTCCTTAAGTTATCTTGAGAACGAACTGACCTATAGCGAACTAACTCCATACTTTAATCATGATTTGGTGTTATAAGATCTTTTATAAGAGAGGAGCACCTAATAGAAACTAATAGTAGAACTGATCGAACTTAACTGCTCGTCTCGTAAAGAAGGTTCTTTTCATCATAGTTACTGCTGAGACTACACAAGCCTTCCTTCCAATTACCTTTAAATTTCACTTCCGAAAACTCTATTTAAAACGATAAAAATATTTAATAGAGATAAATCCACGCCAGATTGCAATGTGGGTGCAAATAGTGAATAAATTTTTGGGCCGGAATGCAACTTTGAATCGAAAAGTATCGTCTATCATACGGGGAAACACAAAAGGAAACCTGATTCGTTAATAACTGGCAGAAGAGACTCCTCCAAATGCTCAGCTAATTAAAATTCATAATGGGTACTGTTTAATATATGAATACGATCTAGGTACACACAGTCGTAGAGTTTAAAACGAATACATTTATTGACAAATATCTATTGATTTTAGGTGACAGAATACTTTTCTGTGGTAACTTTCCTCAAAATATGCAAAACAGTCATATAAAAATAAATGAGTGTTTATCATTTACAGCTGTAAATGGCATACTATCGCACTGTCATGTATTATTTTCAAGACATTATGTCTTCGCAAGATATAATCAATATAGCCTAATTACTTGTACCAAACAGATAGACAAGAAAGCGAGTTGACAGAAACTTGTGAACTACTACACATGAGATCCATGTACCATTGATCACATTCTAATCGGTAATTCGTGTAAATATAAATAAAATAGTAAAATATATTCTTTGTAGTTTATAAAGTGTCACTGCTGTTCAATTTGACATGTTCAAGCTTTGTATGAAAACAAACAATTACGTCTAATACGTCTTTACTTTACTGTAAAATGGTAGATATGTATAAAAATCGACATATGTCTAGAAGTTAGTTGCATAAGCAATGTTTTCGACAAGGTATAGATAGAACACGCATGTGCAGTCAATAATACGTTTTAAATAGGCAGATATAAAATATTTACAACAATTAGGAGTTAAATAACCATAATTTATATTCGCTATTACAATGAATATTAATAATTTTCATAGTCACAATAGATATTTTTTTGGTTACTGAACAATAAACACAATAAATATACACAGAAGTGAGTCAATAAATATACTTAAGTATCCAGAGCATTGGTTAGAGTTAGTATTACTATGATTATGTGCCATATACGAGTATAGCACCTCCTGAGTTAAAACAGTAATAAATAAATTTGTTTTAAGTTTTTTTCACAATGGTGGGATTGTGATCGAAACATGATTTTCGAATATTTGCTACTCTTCAGTGATCCATAAAAAGATAAATAAAACATCCGTAACACTACATTTCGATATCTGCAATTTGATCTCTTCCTCCGGGCAATAATTAACCTCATGTGGTAACAACTACTATTAGTTCTATTAGTACTATTAGGTTATAACTAAAATCTAAGTATAAATAATTGATATATGCTTACAGTTTATTTACATATAGTAGTATTGAAGTAACCTATTTAGTTATATATATATATTTAGTTATTTAGTTATAGTGTTTAAACGCACATATTTAGTGGCTGCTAAACGTTTTTAATTGCCTAAACTTATTTAAAATGACAAAACCCTTAATTAAATAAAAACTAATTTTAAAGATTTTTAACAATCTTAATTTAGTATATGAGGTGTTGGTTCCAAGGATTAACAAATGTTTCAAAATACTATTTGAGTAAGACACGGTGCTATAAATCAGTTTATGGTCGTTTTTTGATCCGTTTCGGGTATATATATATATATATATAATTCGATATATATATAACAAACAAATATATATATGTTTGTGCGCGCGCGTGTGTGTGTGTGTGACACAGCAAAAAAATATCATTTTGTTTGTTATTTGAATTATATCGAATTATTATTCTTTGGTCCAAATGTTTATTCTTGATATATTTTATAAAATAGTAACGTGTTTAACGTGTATTTATATTTTGTTTTGCAGTATATGTCCAGATAAATAACATGTTATATCTACGCGTTATTCTTCACATATTTACGTTGAAATTAAATAATCAGCTACTGTTTTTAACTTAACTAATATTTTTAGAAGTTTGTTAAATTAGGTTTTCATTTAAAGTTTGTTTTAAACTTTACATTTTAAAAAGCCATTAAGCGTTACACTATTTCATAAAAGAGTTTCAAATATTTTACCATAGTATGTATAGGATTTATATCTATGGTTATATTATAATTTGAATTTACCTTTATTAATTTAATGTCTTTAATACTTTTATTGCAAATACACTGTTATAACATTGTGACAAAACTTTCATTGACTTATAAATACGCATTACAAGCAAATATTTGGCACAGTACCAAAATACAATACAATTACCACCGTAACACGAAACAGTACTTTTCTTTTAAATGGGTAATTAAAAAATAAAGTAATAAACACTTTTAAGGTACTTTTGCAGTATTAATACGAGCCTACTTTGTATCAAGAAACAACATTGTAAGGTGGCTGAAGAGCCTGTAATGCGTTTCGCACTAATATATACTGCAATTACTTCTATAACTACTATGGTGAATCTTTATTACAGTGTACAAAGAGGATTTCACCCCGCCGCGACCAAATGCTCCCTCGGACTGCAGACCCGAACCATTTCCGTTCGTAACCCTTTCCCACTATAATTTATGCAATTTGTTTCTAGATTGCCACCCCAGATTACCCCAACAGTTACCGAGCACACGCACGCACACCCTAACAGTCGAAGAGACCGTTTTATAATTACCTTCTGAAAGGGTGCCAAGTCACTAATGGAGTGGACTTATACGGCCATTTACTCCCAGCTGTTTGTGATGATTCTCAAACTGTTACTGCTAAGTCGTTTACTCTGCTTGAACATCCGTAAGATAAATGTTCTAGAGTAATGAAATAATTCGCCTCTGAGATCAGAAGCGATGCCTTTACCGTAACATTTAGGCTGTAAACCACTTAAAACCTATCACCATACTATCGTGGCAGTATACAAATCATCTCAGCATAGATCATTCTCATGTAATTCTACAACATACAGTGTCCAAAGCATAAGTCAATTATCTCAAACAACAAACTAAGGAACAATGTTACAGTTTAAAGAATTCCAAACAACTAAATATCCATTTAAATTAATAAAATATTATCCAATGTATAAAAGTGTAATTATTGACAAAAATTAATCTCCCTGCGTAATTTGGTTGATTAAGAAGTGAAGCGGATTTGTTGTAATACACTATTTATGTCTTTAATTGTCATATATTTTTTACTTTTAATCATTTTCCGTTATTTATAATTAATATAATTAAATTCATTCAGCTATCATAAAATATTACTATATTTACTGGCAAATATTTTTGAAAAGTTAATTAACAGCAATACACAGCAGAAAGTTTGTCGAGTTTTATATTGATGCGTGCGTCTCGATGTATTAAAAGTTGCATCACCAAATGTTATATTTCTTAAATGCACTTGTGTGACGGCCCATTAAGAAAGCCCCTGACCATTTGACACTGTGAGGGTCAATATTATTATTGACCAGTGAAGTACTACAGTATTTATATTGTAGTATTACCAACCAACGATTCTTCATTGTTCCTAACAGTAAAATGTAAGTACTATTACTTACAAAATATCTACCGTCACCTAAATTATTAAAAGGAAATAAGGAACAGTGATTATTATATATTTATTTAGTAAGATATAAGTCCAAGTAATAGTTGCTCGGAATATTCTAGTTGATCTCAACTGAGTTGTTAAGCGGAAGTAGCCCGATACCCGTGGCAGCTTTAGCTGCAGCTGGCTGAGGAATTTGCTGATTCTGCTGACTCCAGCCTGTGTCTGGCCAAGTTGTGTCGTTTCTAGACTCTGTTACGCCCAAGTAAATCGTTTGGGAGCAGCACCGTACGGAGTCTAGTCCGCCATTTTTAACAAAAATTTGTAGCGAAAAAGTACGTGCGTGGGGTGAGTTGATCGCCGGTACTCGCACGTAACGCGTCGCTCCGTGTTTGCCCTTCCCTCTAAAATCTTAAATTTGTAACCTACTGTTTCGCTGATGAGTGATTAATATATTTTAAAATTACAGTTTAGGGAATGTGAATAGTATTGTAATAATTATTAATGTGAAAGGTTAAATTAAAATCAGATTTTTGCGGCCAACAGTTTTCTGATTATCTAATTCCCAAGTCCCGTCTCGTCCGTTACAAGTGGTGTCAGGTGTGGGGTGCGGTTCAAAAAGTCCGTGATTGAATTGTTTCCACGTTTCTGCGAGTCCTACGGAGCTGAGAAACCTGTGGAGATGGGACTGCGGATCATCAGCGATTCCAGTAAGTAAAAATAATCTATTACGCTTAACCTAAGCTAGCAATAATAATCAGCTAGCAGATTAATTAATAGTTCTTCTATTCAAAATTTATTTTGTATATTTTTAGAGGAAGGGCCACAGATATTAATCAATTAGTTGAAATTTGAAAATATATCTGGTAATATATTATCGATTTAAATTAAAGCATATTTGGAAGACGTATTTAAATTTAATAGTGATGCATTGATCTAGGCATCAGTTCAGGCTATCATAAAGGCAGTGAAGCCTAACAGTCCACGTTAACTGCTACTTATTCTTAGTTAACAGTATTTAATTATAACCTTAAACCTGTTTAACATACAATAGAAGCTTTTAAACTAAACCTAGTATTAGTATAAACTAATATTAGAATAACCATACCTAGTGTGTTTAAAGTGCGTTGGAAGCCGTCTGGGCGTCATTGAAAATGGCTGATAATTAATTATAATTGATTGATTGAATTTAATGTCAAATTAAAATAAATAGAATAATAATAACTTGAGACATCGACTCTGAAAAATATAGAGTCGCATTGTGGCTAATTTTCCATGTCAGGTCAAAAGACGCCAGCGCATTTGACATACTATAAAAATTAACTAATTATTGATTATTTATTATTATTATTGATTGATAGTATGAAACTTACAACATAAGTAGTAGAATCAAAGCAAAATTAGAATTGAACGGTTACCGATTCAATAAGTGATAACTAGCTATTCTATGATAATTTCGGGGATTTAATTCGATATTTTGAGCTAAGGACTTAGTCGAAATTTTTGGACTTTACTGATTACGGTAGGGTGCCTATGGCGGTGTGTGAGGAATAGCTTAGTGACTAATTCAATATTAAAACTTGTTATTGACTAAAAAGTTTATTCATAAATCAGGAACTAAATTTATCGACTTTTAAATTAAAAATATTAAACGCTACGTGGACATAGGCGTATAACTGTGATGATTAGTTAGACATTTGAAGAGATATTGCGTGAGGGTATGATTTAATGACGAGTAATTAAAAAAAAAAAATTAATTGATTAATTGAACGTGACAATTTTTAAAATTATTTGAAGAGTTGAGTTAGTGTATGGAATTTTCATTTCCCCTTTGGAATTTAGTATTGGCATACACTATGAACGCGTATCTCTTGAAAAAGGAAGAGAATCAATATGAATTGAAAAATCCGAGGACAGCCTACTTCCGGTACGGCTGAGGATTTAAGAAAACGGCTGACGAAGTGTGTTAAGGCAGGTACGCCTATTGATCAGGCTGTCTTAGCTTCCTTAAATGTAGATGAGGAACTGGAGGCCTGTGAAGATAAATATAAGTCATTGGCTGCCTCCGCGAATGAATATGAGGGGGACTATACAGGACACTGAAGGTCAGCGTCTTCAAGCCAGGATGTGGCATAACTATTTAAGGGCGGGACGTATACCAATAGGCGCATTGGGTGACAAAAGTATCGCAAAACGTCATGAGGTGTTAATGGATAAGACCAAAGAACTGTGTGACGCGGCCGAAGCCAAGAAAGGCGCGGCAAACGCCGAAGCTGAAAATTCAACAGCCGAGCAGACCCCGCGGCCCAAAAATGCGGATGTGCACTCGCCTCCAGAGGCAACAAGCCACATCACTTGTCGGTGCACCTTGCTCGACAAATAGATTCAACCATCGCGATCACACCGCAACAAAAATTTTAACTTAACGTCATCCGCCACATAGTAGAGGAGTGCCTGTGTATAAATGGGGCTTACAATTTGACGGCCAATCACAGAGCGTAGGGGCGTTTCTGCAGAGAGCAGAAGAACTGCGCAGAGCTCGAGGGGTCACCACAACCGAACTGTTTGATTCGGCAGTGGATTTGTTCACGGGACCTGCCCTAACGTGGTATCGATCCACGATAGGCCGTCTCAAGAACTGGGAACAGCTGTGTAGGGATATGGAACTGGTCTTCCAACATCCTGACCATGACATATACCTACAGCAAGAGATATTCAATCGAGTTCAAGCCCGAAACGGAACCCATTGACTTATTTATCGCTGCGATGGAGGGGGTTGTACAGTCGCTTGTCAACACCCGTAGTGGAAGAAGTAAAGCTTAGGCAAATATTGCATAACTTACATCCCCAGCTGCAAGACCGGCTTGCTCTTTTTGATGTTACCTCTCTTGAACAACCTGAGAGTGATGGGTAGAAAGGCAGAAGCGGGACGCTTGAGGTCCGTCACCACGCGTGCGGTAACATCTAAACGTGGGTTGTAAACTCGAGCCAGACTTAGC
>NW_025782891.1:25000-30513 GCF_021130785.1 Homalodisca vitripennis | reverse complement strand
TTAAGTAAAATAAGTTATAATAAATAACTTGAATAAGTTAAATAAGCTCATACGATGAAGAATTGGTACTACTCCTAGACTATAAATTGTTTCACATAAATTTCTCAAATTTTATCCTTTTATTTATAATGTAGGTGTTTTATGATTAATTAATTAAATAACATAACCTTAGCTGGATAAATATAATATGATCTTACTTACTAAATAAAAACCCCGAACTAATAATTATATTGTTAAAGATTTTACTATCGATGTTATTTACAACATTTTATACCACGTATAATTGATTAATTGACATAGGTTCTATTGATAAACAATAATGGTGTACCTCTCCCTGATTAATTGTACAGCATCTGTCCCGAGAAACCACACAGCCCTAAGGACTTTCCACATGGGTGTGAGAGGGACACGTTACTAATTACATCACGGCCTCTCTAGGCTAGAATCATAATTATTGTAGAGCAGATAAAAATATATTCATCACAAATTCTGCCGTATAATCACTCACGTTGCGGTATATAACTCTCCGTTATGTTTGTATCTTCTTATGATAAAAAGCGCTCCATGAATTTTGGCCCCCTGAGAAAATGTCCCTTCCCTATTGTAATATTATGGTGTTGGTACAAAGTTTTTAATATACGTAAAAAAATTGAAAAATTATGAGAATGTTTATGACACTTCATCCATATCAGTTATATATGGGTAAAATTTACTTAAAATTGATAATCAGAATTAATAACAAAATTATAAATTTTTAGTTAACACTTGAGGGAATTATTATATAAGAACTTTCTAAGATTTCAAGTCATGTACGACATGTTAGTAAAACGTGAATGACCCTTGACAATTATAATTAATTTAATGTAATAACAAACTTGATTAAAAACAAACTATTTTGTTGAGTGGAGTTTAAAGGAAGGTTTCATAGTACAGGCCATATTCCTCAGGGGACAGCACCCTACTGCAACCTCACTGCTAGTTCCAATACATGTTGAGAAAATCCTTTTCTTTTCATTGGTACCCTTCTACCACATTTCCCTGTTTTCAGGTTTCTTTACATTTCAGCTCTCAGTAGCATTGTTTACTAGTGTCTCTTATGCTTTGAAATACAAATATATTTACTTACTTACTGAGGAGTAGTTTTTTACATTATTCATTTAGCATAGAACGAAATTTATAAATACATTTGAAATTATGATTAAGGAACAAAAAATAAGTAATTTCTTTGTACAGTAACGAGAGTAAAAAAAACACTGTTTATATAAATCTAACAACAGACAAACTCTCGATTGTATGTGTCACTAAAGTTTGAATAGTTTATCATGCATCACTGAGGTAGAAAATATTCACTGTAAGAATAAAAAGAAAAGTATTAACGCAAAAATATGGGAAATCATAATTATTTATCGCTATTTTTATACGTTGATGACGGGAATAATATTTTCTCCAGTAAATAGTATTGCGCCATATTAATCTGTCTGATTAAATTATTTCACATGAAACTAACCTCCAAATATGTAAATAAGTACATATATGAAAGCTCAAAAATGAAAATAAAAAATAAAAATGTTTATCTGTAATAGGATGTCTATAAATATTTAGTGTTTTTAAATAAACTGTTGATGAAGCAAATTTCAAACAATTTTTGTAATGAACTTCATTCCCGCAAAACAGAAAGCATAATTATGAACGTTAATTAGTGCTAGCGAGCGAAAGTTTGTATTTTGATAACAATTATTGACCCAATTATATTTCCAATTCCACGAAGAAATCACTTCCGTGTTGATTGTGCACTGATACGATATTACTTCCCACTAGGCCTACCTGGTCGAAACAATAGTGTTGGGCGAACAATTCGCAGCATTCACCCGTGATAGGTTTTGTAAATTGATTTGAAATCATTCACTCCTCAGTGTTCAATAGAAACATTTGCAGGGTTAGGCTAATGTTTTCCATCCTTTATAAATATACAACAGTATGAAGTATAATTTTTAAAGAGTAATAAAAATAAGTATGATTAGTAAGATATCGTAATTGCTCACGTCCTTCAAAAATGTCTCTATCCTCTCCCTCCTAGCTAAATTTCCACTTCATAAATTTACATAAAATTTTGAACCGTGTAGGAATCCTGCTAAATTTCTCGAATGGGAAAGAAAGGTATTACTTTTGTTATTATAGAGTAGGCTAGCTACTGAAGTTAGTACTTATTTGTCCTATTTATAATATTTATGAGTGAGGTATATACTTATATACTACTAGATTAAGATAAAAAATCATACCAGAGCGTTGTGACACGTCTCTGGAATTACAACCACCATGTTGCGTGTCAACTTCACTAACTCTAAACATACACTTCATAAAAAAAAACTAAACACTAATATAATAATAATAAAGGGTTAAATTTCTGTCCCCCTTCTTTTTTACTGCCACCATCTTGTTTCTTCTTCCGTCTCGATCGTCATTAGCTATTGGTATCTGGTCAGTCGTAGGTGCTTCGTCGACGAGTGCAATCGTATTTTGATATCTGTTTCTGTAGCTCAGTTTTTAATAATTCGTATTGTTCTTAGTTTTCTTTTTATTAAGTGCACGTTTTAGAGGTATTGGATTTGACACAAAATGGTGATTGTAATTCCTCTGGTATGATTTGTTATCATAACCTAGTTTGTTATTATGTTTATGTTAGTTTATTTAGCTGAAGAAGAGGTCATGTTGAGGACCTCAAAACGCAGTGTTACTAATTTTTTATTTCACTGAACGATGGCAAATGTCACAATCCTTCCAACGTCAAAAATTATGTTCAAACAAAGAACTTATGTATTATCTCTCCTCTATTTATCTAAATCACACACCCACCCATCCACCCACACACACACACACACACACACACACACACACACACACACACACACACACACACACACACACACACACACACACACACACACACACACACACACACACACACACACACACACACACACACACACACACACACACACACACACACACACCACACACACACACACACACATACACACACATATATAAAACCAAAAAGGTATAATTATGTATAAATATAAAAGGATTCATTCTCCAAAATGATCTGAAACTTGGGAAATTTATAAGATGACATTTATACAAAGTTGACTTATTGATTTTTTTCTATTTAGAACCTTACGTTTTACCGTTTCACTCTACAACTATTTAATTTCTGGTTCTTTTAGTCCATAATTACTTCTTAAAATCGTGCCGTAGTCTGACTGCAGATGGCTCTTGATATTAAAGCCTAAGACATATTTAAACTTCATATACAGTATTCTCTTGATGGAAGGAAAACCGATAACTCCAATAACTTATTATTGTGTGATAAGCTTCAAGAGTTGAAATGTTTCAAATAATTACTTAAAGAAATGCCGTGAACATGTGTGACGTGTACTTTTCTGTTTTACCTGAGCAATTGTTATGTAGAACTGATCACTCTACATAACGAAATTTTACATCCAAATGAAGAAGCGCGCATTCATTGTTGCTGCAATAACAGAACGGTCACTGATTAGACGCCAATCAGCTGTTCAAATAAAGGAGTTAGGCTAAGGTGAGCCATTACCATGCCATTGATATTTTGTCGCTTGCGTATGTCAGTTAGTAAAATTTCAGTATAATAATTTTGTCTTTACAGAATTAAATATCTACAGTAAACTAAGCCTTGGGCCTCGTAGTAGTAAGATTGTCAAGTCCTGTCGATAAACGTAGGAAATTAATACGTTATCTGTAATAAATTAATACTAATCTAGTCTTTTAATAGTTCACGGAGATAAATAGTTGTAAATACGTGTTCATAGTGTCAAATACTGTAACCACAAATTGTTTCTGTAAATTGTACATAATTAGGCCGAGATATTATCTCGTAAACAATTGCATCGTCTCTCTCATAAATTTCCTTACTAACTTGTTAACTGTTCTATAAATAATTGAATCGGTAACTTTATGTCCTAATGTTTGTATATTATTTAGTTTTACTCAGAATAATGTAAAGGCAGTTGTCATGAAATTTATACCTACCATTGCCGTGAAAGTGCATACATTAATGCATTATGTTAATACTTCAATACACTTTACTATAAGTATTGTAATTAATTAGTTTAAGTAAGAACAAACGTAATTAATTTTTTCTGTGTCAGAATAATTATGCTTTGTGTTTAAGACCAATATTGTATATCATTGTAATTGGCAGATTCTGCGCTTTTTTTAATGTACTTATTTTTATACATTAAACGTTTCTTTACATTTTACTGGTCGCTGTAAGCTAAATACGAGTATGTTAGACACACCAACTTTAATTTAATGTCTAGCCATTATGTATTAATGTGAATTATTGTTTTGTAATTTTGTAGTTCAGGAATATGGTCATCATGATTTTGGCCACTGTAATTTTGTATTAGTAATCGGAGCGCTCCTACCGTAATAATTTTTCGTATTTTTATTTCAATTGGCCAACGAGTTAAGTTTAAGTTAAGTTAAAATATATATTTGTTTATTTAGTTTAAGACCTTAGCACTGTGAGAGAAATAGGCAATACAGAATGAAATATGTGAAATATTGGTTTTAATTTCTAATTGCCTGATATTTAATTAGAGACCTTGCAACTTACTATTAGAAAATAATCAACCGAAATCTGTGGCTAATTTAAGTACTTAAGGCTTAGTGTCGTAAACCTAATAGTTCTTGCGTGCATGGTAGTGGTCTCGATTGAGCATACCTGAGGGCAGGAAACTGTTCCTTGTTGGAGACCTGCGACTATCACACCCCATCAACAAGGTGGCGCCCTTATTACCGAGCAAACCGTAACCATCTGGGTATCCGTCAATCTTAGTAGTCCTCTGTCACTGCGCAAGAACTTGGTTGTCCTGGCGCTCTACCAATACTCACGCCCTTCTCCACTGAGCGAGGCCGACAATATTGCTAACCCGCGAGGAGGGGTGGCACATGTTAGATTCTGTCGGCTCGTTTAGAATGCTTGGTGACAGGTGACAGTGACTTGAAAGCACAGGTTCGCGATAAAACTTTATCATCGAGTTCTAAAAATACCTCTTGATAAAAAATATATTTTATTTAATTTTTAAACCAGGTTTCTTCTTTAGTTACTTGAAAAGGTTTTTAAGCTTAAAATATGTTACAAATTGTCTATTTGAACACGAAATATAAATGAGGAATATGACGAGCTTGTAAAGGTGTTGCGAATGATTTCTTTAATATAAGTAAATTCATGGTGATATTAGCTATTATTGTATGAAATTCAGGTTAAAAATATTATACATTATTTTTTAGTGGATTTTTTTATTAAAATTTGTTGCTATCCCAAATAGTGCACCAAGTCAGTATTTGAAATAAGTTATAGAATCCATACACCGTTTCTAAATTTTAATCCTGCTTCGACTTTAAACTAAAATTGATGTATTGTTTCAAACAAGTTATTCTTAAAGGTGATCCCGCAGTTTTTAAGAGTAAAAAAG
>NW_025782891.1:0-20000 GCF_021130785.1 Homalodisca vitripennis | reverse complement strand
TCCACTCATCCTTCGTACAGCTCTATTGTAAGAAAATAAACGTTAGTATACTCAAGACCGCATGTAACTTTGGTCTCACGCACTATAACCTGAATTTATTTATATTTAAGCCAGATATGGAAAATGGAAAAAAACATTCTTTCACTGAGTAATTAAATTTATTTATTACCTTTATTTACATGAGGCATGGACCACATGGGTTCCTATAATGTTAACAACGTACATTATTAATTTAACTGAAAAAATTTTCTTATATTTCCAAAGAGAGTTAAAGTAAACTGTTTCATTTCCATATTTATAGAGGAAAGAAATTTCACTTCAAATTGGAAACATTATTTAACAACTACGGAATGGAAGAAACATAGAATTTGATACCGCTGAGGTCGTATTAATAAATACTCGATTTGAAAAGTTTACTTATATGTTCAATTGTACAAATAAACATAAAAGCACCGCTCCTAGATGTTAAAAATAAAATAATGTATTGTCACGTTGCTGCCAAATAGAGCGATAATAAACTAAATGATATTATGGGGGTAAGCCTAATTGTTCCAATGTTCTATGGGAATTTTGCATACGAACTTAATAATATTATTACAACTTTAAAATTGACTTCCCTCACGTTGATGTCAACTAACAAGCGCGGGCGTCAGCATCTTGGTTCGACATTGCAGCAGTAGTAGGAAAGAGTGAAGATTAGTAGACTAGATATCTAAAACATGAATTCTGGAACCACTCGAAGTTGTACTCATATTTAAAATCACTCTCAGAGACTCGAAGTTAAACTCACATAATACAAAATCACGACACTATTTAAGATTCACGGCAACGTTGTCGTAAAAAAATTTTATATCAGCAAACTATTATCAATATTAATCTGCCAAATAAAACATCAACCAGGGTAAGTTACATTATTACTGACAGCTTTACTGTATATTAGATTAAAACTTAGAGGTCTCGCATGAAAGGGGTAATTTATAATATGAAAATATAAATTTTACTTACGGACAAAGCGCGTAAGAAGTTGCTCGGTAACACGACCGGCAGTTACAAAGTTCACGTGAGAAAAAATTAATATGAGTGCCAATTAGGTTATAATTCTGCTAAGAATTTAGTTCCAAGAACATCGGATATAAACTCACATGAAACGGTTACGAGCAACAGGTTTGCAAAAATATGTATTATATAAAATACAACTAAATAATGGTACATAACTATAAATATAATATAGCAGAAATATTCATTTTCTCCGTGATTTTATTTTATACGAAATAAAAACAACAGAGTACATGAGTAATTAACCTTGAAAGTTAATCTGAAATAATTATAATTACTCTGAGTAAAGACATACATTCCTGACTATCTTTATATAACCCATATGAATAATTTTTCTCGTGTAACATGGGGTTTTAAATGTAATCTTTCTTATACTTTCTTAACCAACGTGATTTTTTCGGTATCTATGAATCTGGTAGAGTGATTTGATAGATCCTATTTAATCAATCCATAATCTGTAGTTTAATTGTTTCGGGAGCTTTTGTTTAAAATCAAGAGTTTAGGTAACATCTTTAACTTAACGATTTGACTCCAAACGTCCAAGAAATTATTCGTAACACAACATCAGTATTTCAGGCCAGAAAATTATTAAATAGGTCTGCTGTATTTAAATAATATGTCTTTAATTAACTGGGTACATATACACGTTTACGAACACTACATATATTTTAACCAACGAGCAAAATTAATATTTTTATTAAACTATAATTAAAATTAACATCATGGTATACCTCAGAATAAATATAATTCTATTTTATAATACGCACAACATTACGTGAGACTTAAGTAAACAAGAATACTCAGTGCTGAAATGAAGGAACTTGAAAACACTGAGGTAGTAGAAAGGTACCAATAAAAACAGAGTATTTTCAAAACACGGCAGGGAGCTAGCGAGAGGTTGCAGTGGGATGTCGTCCCTGAGGAATATGACCTGTGATACTGTACTACAGAACCCTTCTTCTTCTTAATACAACTTAGCAGAATATTTTCTTATATTCAGATTTCCCTACACAGAGTAATTTTCATCACAAGAACAAAGTAATGATACTTTCTTCTTTGTTATATCGTTAAACTTTAAATCTTTTGTAAATAATAGGGAATCAACCACGTTTATCAATCTAGCATCTAATTTACCGTTAACTCACTGATCATTCAGTTCTTATCAGTCAGTCCATGAGGACGGTCGTACAGATAAGCCGCTCGTGATTGTGCAGTCTGGTCGGCCTGCCCGTCTTGTCCTGTGCGGTACCTTTTCTTAAAGTAATTATCCTTAAAACTGTGTCATAAACTTTATTTTTTTTTCGTGTGTGAATTTTCGTTAGTATTGATGAAGTTTATTTTTAGTTTGGACTAAAGTTATTTTTGGATTACTAATTATCATTTTAAATCAGGCTTTCTGTTATTTTTTAGTTTTTTTACTGTACAGTTAAGTAACTTACAATTACTTACATTTTTATCATGAATTGCGGTAAATGTAGCCGAGACATATCCATCGCTAAAGATGCAGCAAAGTGTGTGGAGTGCGTTCTCAGTTTTCATGTAACGTGTTGTCGCATTCGGACTTTGGCAAAGTTGACATCTATGTCGGCCCGAAAATCTGGCCTCGTGGAAGTGTGACGATTGTTCGCAGGATTCATCCTCAGTGGCATGTCATAAGTCGGACTCGGTCGATCCAAAATATTTCTGACATTCTTTTGGCAATACAAAAAGAAATTGCTGTAAGCCAAGCTGCAAATAGAGACTGTTTTAGCGCGATTGAACAGCGTCTAACTGGTTTACAGGCATCTGTTGACGAATTCCATAAGAGACTTTCTTCTTTAGAGGCGGAAAATGTTGAACTTAAAGCGGAATGTGTTGAACTCCGAACTAAAAATAAATCCCTGTCTCGGCGGGTGTTTGACGTGGAGTTACAAATGGCAGATATACAGCAGTACTGGCGAAACCATAACGTTGAAGTTATGGGTGTCCCCCGTCACAAAAAGTGAGAATGTTTACGAAATCGTCAAATCGGTGGCCACCGCGCTTGATCTAACTTACGACATACAGTCCATATCCATTGCCCATCGTTTGCCGGCACCTCGGAGGAAGTCCTTCCACCCCTCTATCGTCGTCCAGTTCGTGTCCCGCTCAATAAAGGCTGAATGGATTTCTGCGGCCAAGAAAAAAAAGAATTAAAACTACGGACTTGGCAGCGTCTCTACCGCCTGCGCCGGTATTAGTTCTGGATCATCTCACACCACAGAATAAACATAAGCATAGTCCTTGGTAAAAGATGGACAGCTGGCGTTCGCTTGGTCGAGGGACGGGAAGGTGTTGGTGAGACAGACGGTGGAGTCACCGGCCAGGAGGGTGAGGAGCATCGACGAAGTGGAAGCCTTCGTACGTCCGGTGGTTAGCGGCAGTCCCACGACAACGCAGTAATTTTCCAGAGTTTTAGCGTAGGTTATAGATACTCCATAAATACAGATAAGGACATGGCAAGTAAGACTTTTTTTTATTACTGTATGTTAATTTTTGTTTGCAGCATTTATATTACAATTTTCGTTTGACATTATAGTTTTTAGAATTTATTGGCATGTGCATGTGTATTTTTAAATAAGACTTAACAAAGTAAAAAATGAAAATATTTTTGTAGCGACGTTTAATATTAATATAATTACTACTAGGACACTCAGCATTCAAAATTAAATATTGATTGTACTATACCAACCTATAATTAAATTATAAATACGTATGGGTGGAAGTATGTGTGTGTGTATGCATGTGAGTATGTGTGTGTGCGTGCGTGCGTGCGTGCGTGCGTGCGAGCGTGTGTGTGTGTGTGTGTGCGTGTGTGTGTGTGTGCGTCTGAGTATGTGTGTGTATGCACTTGAGTATGTATGTGTATGTGTTACACGGGCTAACGGAAAATATCAAAATAATGTTTTATAAAACAGTTTATCTCATCTTAATATTAGTTATTTATTATTATAAGAATAACAAGTTACTGTAGAAAACAATAATTAATTTATAAATAATATTAATTAATAAATATTTTTCATGCCATTGAGATTATAAGTTTAAGAATGTAAATTTTTTAATTCTTTTAACTTTTTACCATTTTTACAGCCATCTTTACTGTCCAAAGGTTAACAGATAATGCTTTTTGCATGGTCAGTGCGATGTTAATTGTATATTAGGTCTAATTTCCGTCTATGTCTTTTTTATATATGGAATAATAATTCTTATAGTCAGTCTTTTGAATATATGACACACACAATTATAAGCATGCACATGTCAGAATTTATACTGAAGTATATTTTTAATTTAATTAGTTATTCATATGTTAATAACAATTTATATTTTTGTTTGTGCTAGTTACATTTCATTGTGGCATGTAATATAAGATACGTGATTTATTTTTAGCATATCTATATTTGAAAAGTTTTAATTGCATAAATTTGTAAAGGTGCTTCTTGTTTATTTTAAACATAAGTTGCAGCATAGCATAGATGTACCTATACCGATAATGCTTCTTAAACGTTATTCCATGTATATATTTTATTTTATTTCATATGTAATAAATTAAACAAAAATATTTATTTTATTACTATATCATATGATAGTGGTATTTGGTTTCAACTACATATAAGTTTTTGTTATATTAATATTGTTTTTTTACAGGTAGCTATACATTTGGTTTTAGTTTATTTTGATGATGTTGTAGTTTTTATCAAGTTTAGTGATATTTGTATAGATATATAGAGCGCGGGTGGGCTGAGCTTGGTGTACAATGAGCAGGTTGCGCAATGGGCGAGTTTATGGATGAAATTGTCAATTCTAGAGCTGTGAATGCATGTGTTTATGATTATGTTGATAGTTTTGATTTTTTCTCAGAAAATGAAGACGTAAATAAAAATCGAGTGACAATCCTTAACTTGAATATTCGTAGCTGTAAAAAGAATTTTGATGAGCTAATTATCATTTTGAACAACTATAAGTTTAAATTTGACATAATTATTTTAACAGAGACTTGGATGGATGAGTGCAGTGTAAATGTGAGTATGGATGGGTATGATAGATTCGTAAATAAGGTAAGTATGAATCAGAATGATGGCGTGATTGTTTTCGTTATTAAATGTTTTTCAGTATGTCATGCGGAAGTGAATCTGAGCGGTGCCACATGTTTGAAACTAGATATAACGTTTGGCAGGGAGCGAATGTCGTTGCTCGCCATTTACCGGAGTCCGTCCGGTGACCTTGACTCTTTCATTAGTGATCTCGAGGTATATTTTGAAACCAGGCACAGGGATCGGGTTCACTGGCTGATTGGTGATATAAATTGTTGTATTTTACCTGAAACCAACGATCCACTGTCACAACGATATCTTGATGTCATGTATGGAGCTGGTTTCATTAGTTGCATTAAACGTGCCAACCAGAGTTACTGGATTTTCCAAAAGTTGTATTGATCATATATTTACGGATATTAAAACTACGGACGGTGTTAAGTCGGCGGTCATCAAAGCGGAAATTACGGATCACTATTTTACTGTCTCGCAAAGTCAACAGAGTTTAATTAAAAGTAAAAGAAAACAATCATCTTTAGTTAAAAACACATATATTGACTTTGATATTGTTGGCCGTCTTGTCTCTGAAAGAAATTGGACACATATTTTAGAGATCGAGGATGTTAATCTGTCTGCATCTAAGTTTGTTGAATATTTGCAAGATATTCTATTACAATCCTCAATTAATAAGAACCCAATTTCTTCTAAGCACGTCAAGCTAAAGCCGTGGGTTACCGTTGGACTAATTAAATCAATTCGAGTTAGAGATAAAATGAGTAAGCAGCTCAAAGGCCAGCCTTTTAATGCAATGTTAAAAACTCGTTTCAAGCAATATAGAAATCTCTTAAATAAAACTATTAAATTGGCTAAAGAAATGTATTTTAGAAATAAAATTAATGAATCAAAAAATAATAATAAGCTCTTGTGGAAAAATATTGCTGAAATTATGGACATGAATAAAAAAAAAGATTCCTTTCCTATTGAACAGTTTCTGGACGGCAAACTTAATATTAAGACAAATGATATAAATAATGTAGCTAACACATTAAATGAGTACTATGTTAGGGTGGGTGCCAACTTAGCCAGTGCTGTGCCTCTCGTGACTGAAGTCGTTATGAATGACGAGGATTACGGGGCGAATTCTTACTTCCAGCTGGAGCCGATATCCGAGGATGTCCTTGCTCGTGTTGTACAAAACCTTAGAGGCGGGTCTGCTCCGGGAGAAGATGGAATCCCGGCTACTCTTATCAAAATGTTTTTTAATTTCTTAAAGCTTCCACTTCTACATATTATAAACAATAGTATGTCACAGGGAATTTTCCCAGCATCTTTTAAAATGGGTAAAGTAATCCAAATCTATAAGGGAGGCCCAAAAAATCGATGTGTTAGCTTCAGACCAATAACTTTAACTAGTGTTTTATCTAAATTATTGGAAAAATGTGTCAGAATTCAACTCGAAAAATATTTAAACATCAATAATATTCTTGTACAAAATCAATTCGGTTTCAGAAAAGATAAGAATTTGAATGACGATTTATATTTGCTAACTAAAAGTGTTCATGACACAATTAGCCGTAATAAAAAACCATTATTGATTTTTATAGATTTAGCTAAAGCTTTTGATACAGTTGATAGACAACTATTACTACAAAAATTAAAATATATTGGAATACAAAGGAACTCTTGGAGATGGTTCAAAAGTTATTTGTCCGATCGGTATCAAGTTGTTTCCGTTTTGGGCCATACAAGCGTTCCTCAAAAAATTGAGTATGGGGTTTTTGCAAGGCAGTACTCTTGGACCCTTGCTTTTCTTAATTTTTATTAACAATCTAGGAAGATTGACTTTGTTTAAAGGACAGATATTTCTTTATGCGGACGACACCGCTTTGTTATTTGAGGGTGAAAGCTGGGAGGAAGTGAGGGATGTGGCTGAGCGCGGTCTACTCACTGTCAAGCGCTGGTTTGGTCAATGTCGGCTCACAGTTAATATAGCCAAAACTAAATGTATGCCAATCTCTATACGAGCTGACGGCGATCCTTTTGTTTTTAAGCTACGGTTGCATACTTGTGGTGGCCAGGATGGATGCATTTTGTGTGAATGTATTGATAGGGTGAGTAAGTATAAATACTTGGGTGTAGTTTTTGACAATCGTTTGAAGTGGTGTAATCACGTAGCTTACATGCGGAATAAACTTCGTAAATTTATCTTTATATTCTGTAATCTGCGTAATATACTTACAATAGATCTTTTAAAAACTGTATACTATGCTTATGTGCAATCAATTCTTCAGTATGGTAATTTAGCATGGGGTGGCTGTTTCCAAAATAACCTTGCTCCCTTAGAAGTCGTTCAAAAAACTATTATAAAAGTAGCTCTGAAGCGAAATCGTACTTATCCAACCAATTTATTATTTGAAGAATTTAAAGTTTTTAACGTCTCGCAATTATATATCCGAACATTAATTTTGTACATTTTTCAACATCGAGATTCAATTTTCATTCACAGTAACCACAGCCATTTTACGCGTTCTTCACTTCATAACAGAATTTTTGTTCCTAGACTCGTTAAAGCCTTTAATTCAACATCATCTCACTATATTGCTCATATAATTTTCTCAAAATTACCATACTTTATAAAAAACCCAAGACCTTGCACTATTAGTACGTACAAAAAGTTAGTCAATAAATGGTTAGTAGATGCTGGGCGAGATGGATTTCGTCAGTATTTTTCCTCAATCTACACCTAGATATGCTTTTTTTATGTATTAAATTTCTGTTATATTTTTGGTATTACAATCAATGTTAGTCTGAGTGTTTGGTGAGTTTGTACAATCGTTTTGACTGCAGGCCAACGAGTACGTGTAGTGCGTGCATGTGTGCGTGTGCGTGATTGGTGTGTGTGTTTAGTGTGTGTGCGTGGGTGTGCAGTGTGTGGTCCAAGTCTCTCTCTACTTATATCGGCTAATTTTTAATTAAGTCTTTCTGATTGCTCTTTTTTATGTAAGTTACAAGTTTTTATAAATTACATTTTTAAGTCTTCAAATTATATTTTCTAAATAAGTATATTCCTTTCAAATTTTAGATTATTTATTAACTGAATTTGCTCATGTATTCCATGCTCTGGCCTTGTATGGTTTATTTTAGAGGTTAAATCTTCATTTCTCATTTGTTAATGAAAATGTTTTTATTAATGACAATTCATTTCCTTATTTTAATTTAAGTTTTTTTGTGTTTTTATTGGTAGTGAAGACTGAGGAACTCGTTTCCCCACACACAGGCTGATGCCCATGTGGGGATAATTTCCTATAAGTTTTTTGTTATGTATTATATTTAACTCTATACATAAATTTTGTAAATAAATAAATCAATCAATCAATCAATTGGTATTTTAGTTTTACTAATAGAAGTACAAGTTATTTGTACCAAACATCATTTTGTGTTGTAGTTTTTTTTGGAATGGTCCTCTAAATACTCCATATAAACATACTACTATTTAGGATTACGCTCCAATACGTAGTGCGTTAAATTCTTCGCTGAGACTACTTTCGATATTTTAAATTTTAGGTTGATTTTGTAAGAAATATAAACAAATATGCAGAAACAATCACACCCTAGACAAAAGAGAGATTGTACCACCTTCGTAATAGATGTCAATAACGCCTTAGCCAAATTCAAATTCCATGGTTAGTTAGGAATTATCAGACAACTCATTCTTGTATAGCAAAGAATTGAAGTTTCACGATAAATGAAAAGTTTACATATTAAATCTTGACATATCTGGACAAATGATACATTGATATTTCTTTTCATTAACATAGGTTTTATAGCAATATTTAAATTAAATTAAGTTTCCGTGAGCTAGGGAGTGCACGCAAGAGTGCACTGAAATATAATTATCCAATAAATTTATAACACTTTATTACGTATTATTTTACCTCCATGACTATGAATAAAACAGTCACATTCTAGAAGCTCATATAAATGCACTCAGTTTGTTTAAAACTTTTTTTATTCCGCTATTTTATTGTTGCCATTATGGTAAACCATAAGACAAAAGATACACAAATGTGTCCTAACAATCAGCCAAATCTCTGGAGTGATATGTACTATCATCGAGCTCAGAGCTGATAAAAAAAAGAAGATTTATTCAATCTTTCTTGTCTATGAGTAAGTTCGTTTATTGATATACCATGCGGGACAGACATACAGCGATATATTCAAATGTTCTGGGCCCCCGTGTAAAACACTCCACTGATAATAATAATAATAATAAATATTTATTTTCCAACATTTACATTCATGTTTACAAATAAATAAAAAAAGCAAGTAGCTGGTCAGTGTAACATATACACAATACACAAATAAACAGTGTATAGCTTGCTCTCACATAAAAAAAAAAACTAAAAGGTCAACATACCGCTCTCCGCGACGTCTGCACAATACTACAAAAAAACTACAACCAAAATAAATACATATAGCCGACATTTATACAATATACAGTGACTTAAAACTAATTAGACAATGCAAATAATAAAAAAAACATGTTTTGAAAAAAAATACAAATACACAATCTTATGTACTAAAATCATAAATAATTTTACAAAAAATGTATAAACAAAACACTCACGCTCAGGCAATCAAAGTTATTGCTATTAATGTGCTGACCATTTGCTTATTTATATTTTCATACTTTCACTAATCACATTAAACTATCAAATATTTAACTGCAAATATAGTATAAGTGAAAATTAAATAGCTTTTTTGTTAAATCCGTGTCTCTAAAACCATATTTGTCCTTTATAGGAATCAGAAATATTACTGGCATAAATTAAGTATAGTAATGAGTAATGGTTTTTAATATTTTATATCGTTATTTTAATTAAAATTTCTTTGAATATTCACACATTATCTTATTGGAAACTATATTGGTCAAAATGCATCAATCAATAAAACAAAATGCCTTTATTCTCAACATTTCACAGATACATCAGTCATCCAGAACAACTTACTATTATCAACTGCTTTTACAATTATTGAGATACAGAATACAGTGTCTTTTTCTTTTATGTTTTTCAGTTTAGTGTTAAATGATAAATGAATATTTATAGGAAAATGTACTAATCGATATCAAAAATTAAGTTGCTCTCTTGTTTATTTCTTAAATCTTTCGTTGTTGTTATAAAATAAGCTGTTATTCCGCATCATCAACTCGCTATACCCACAGCTATCATTAACCGCTGTCAAGCGAGAAGACGGAGGCGTTATTTTCAGTGGGCAGCCAGGTTTCATTCAATATAGTTAATTGTGGCAACTGCCACAAAATGAGGTTCTTTTACACTCCTAATATTCCTATGGAATTCCAATACACAAACAATCAGCACCTGCAATTCTAATTTAACTTTGTTTTTGAAAAAATATAAGGTGTTATATATAATGTGCGTGCATGCGTGTGTGTGTGTGTGTGTGTGTGTTTTATGAATATAAATAAGTCATTATTAGTTCGTTTTCTACACTTCATATTTAAATGTGCTTAATCGACTAAATTTCGATTTACGTAACTCTTAATTTAGGATTATGCAACACACAATTACAAAATTTAAGAATTTCTACAAATAAATTAAAATGCCAATTGTTGTTAAGGATAAAAAACTTAGAGGGTGAAGGCATACAATCTGACCCTAACATTACACCTTAAAATAGACTACCACCGCACTGCGTACACTTAGGAGGCTTTCAGGAGCTATTTGCGTAAGTGCCAGCAAGTTAAAAAATTCCAGTGAGCTGGAATCGAAATATATTGTGATTCAAAATAAAATAAATGTATTTTAGACTTTTAGTTGTTTTTTAAATGATATTACTTTAAGTAACATAAAATAAAGTTAAGTTTATAAAACCCAAAACCGTGCTAAGAGGCTTTTTAAAATAAGATATATATTCCGGTAAAGATGAAAAAAATAGAGCTATAAATAATTCTATTTACCTTATTATTATTATTATTATATCTTAGTTCACAAAACCTATATTTAATTTTTTCGCTACTCGGTATTACTATCGTCTATAAACGCATTAAACTAAGACAAATTTAATAATCTTTGACAAAGAGCGATGAGATGGAATATGGTGGTGCGATATAATTATTTGTCTACATTATCATGCACCTCAAGGATACCAAGAAATAATATTTCAATACAAGAGTGTAGGATAATTAAATTTTCTTTGCCTCGATTAAATGGTTGGCGCTATGTTTTACATCAAAATAAAATATCGAATAAATGGAATCACCAAATATTTCGTTATATTCCCTGAACATCGTTATATACAACCTTAGCTACTATCAATTAAAAAATTAATCCATTTGTTAAAACCAAAATTATTTGACTTCAATACTTAATTCGAAATAAAAAACTATTAAACAATGAACAATTTTAATTGAAAGAATGGCTTTCTAAAACTAAAAATGAATACTTTTTTCAAGGAAACAGCAAATTTAGATACAACAACAGTATTTATACGATAAAAACAATTTCATATGAAGACACGCAGTTGCATGAAACATATTTCATAGGATATAGCTATCTATACTAATACAAGTAGAAATATTTTATAATATAGAAACATAATCTATAGAATAAGCTATTTCGTTTTTGAAAAGTAAATTTTTGTCCTATTTTACAGTGTTGTAGGAAAGATTTTTCATTGCTTCCGATATAAAATTTCACTCAAACGATGTGTATGAACGACGTTGTATTTCCTAGCGTATATTAGTTGTTATAGTCTTTAAATGAACTATACATCTCATAAATATATTCCGTCTAGTCCCTCAGTGTTATGATTCAAAGGATTCCCAGGGGAACGTCATTTGTTATCGTATTGTAACCCGATAAAATTCCTACAGTAAATCTGATGTATTATGTGTTGATTTTAAAAATTTTAATCTCAACACTCAACCCTCTTTCATTATTACAGACAGAATCTCATTTTCTCTAATAGCCACAAGGTTTTCTGAACCAAGATAGGTTCCCTAGCTTTTGTGGGGTAGGTTACGGTCATCGGAATAATAGTACATCTCAGGAACTTACTATGTCTTGTTTAATCATATCATGTTTATAAAGACCCCGTCATTACCCGGAACACTGATGTAAACTAGGAAGATTTTGAACAATAAGTCTGAGGTAACATATGGTAATGTATAACATTGCAATCTCCGCAATCAATCCTGCTTTGTTCTGACTACAGGGATACCAATTTTCCCCCAACAGAGACATTACTCGGACCATTACTATGAAAAACGAAGAAGAAAACTACATGTTGTTGTCATCATATTCTGTCGTGTTTCTATTTTGTGTTTTGTTTAAAGTACTTCTAAGGGGGTATTATCAATAATCTTAATGTAAAATAAGATTTATCTTTCAGCAAACCTTATTATATAATAATTAATGGGGAAATTTAGGTATCTGGACTCAATCCCGTCCCATTACTACAGGAAATATGTTTTTGTTTTACCTCTAATAGTAACCTCACTTGGAATGTTACCATGAAATATAATATGTTTACTTAAATTCTGTGAGGTAATTTATTTTTATATGGATAAAAAACACAATTGTGGTATATTATTCTGTCTGAATGCTTTTTGTCTCTCAAAAACTACTCAAAGTATTTCAAAGTACTCCAACACAAGCGTTTTCATAAATCCTGATGTAGTCTGTCTCTACCCACATTAGCTATGAGGAAACATAGCGATTTGGAAAATTCCAAACACAAAACTAAATCCTGTCACTTTACTTCAAAACGGTTCTTATAGATTGTCCCCACGAGGGACGTTATTCCGTTACAAATCATTTAATGTGATGTTTTCAAGAAATTCCGAGGCAAATTGTAGTAATTGTAATCAAACCGTAAATTGATTTGTGTATTTACCTACCTATAACGTTTACATGTGAAACATCAAAAGTGATTTCTTGGCCATATACTTATCAAATCCATAACAAATCTTAAGTGTGATCAACGCGGCACGTCTTATGCGGCAGCCCTCTTTCCTGACATAACGTTTCATCCAAATCGTTTCATTAATTTCACAAAAATAAGTGCATGTATAGAAACAGAGGCACGTAGAAAACAGATTTTTATAGCATCCTCCTTTTTAAAGTAGGTTAACTACATCCTCATTTCATACACTGTATTACACGCTAAACTCCAGACAAAAATAATGAAAATGCTTCATTATTGGATGGGAAAATACTAATGTCATGAGAACGCAATGAGTGGGATATTCATTAATAACAATTCACACGTACAGAAATCACTCCTTCTCAGAACTATCTTAATCAAATTGAAACTAGTTCAAGAGCATGCCTACTAAGTACTCGGTCCACTCGTAGTAAAATATGTTGATTCGTGCTGGTTACCGATAATGAATTGGAGCTAAACTTAAAACTCCCATCTCTGGTATTTTTTTGTTCGTCAATATAAAACACTTGAACAAGAGTTAACGGTCACAGATCTTAAAAACTTCTCATGTCAATAACATGTTTCTAGAAGCCTTTTGTGAAGATATTTAGAATTGTAACGTATTATAATTTTAGGGATTTATCGCAAAAACAAATGTCCAGTTTATTCAGTTATTACCAAGGTTAATGTCTAGAATGGATACTGGCATTTACCAGACTCTACCAGATAGAATAAACCTAATGAAGTGACCTAAAGGAATATTGCTTGAATTTTATAATAAAAAATAATCATATTCGAGGTTGTTGTTTTGTAGTTAGTCGAACATTGAGATGTAAATTGGATGGTTTTAAAGGTTGTTTGAAATTATAAATTATCAGAAATTTTATATGGCTTCCTTAAAGGCAAATCATTAGATTTAGATTTAGACAGTACGGAAGCTTTTAAAATAGGTAATCTATAACAATTACATTTAATTTTATTATTAAAACATTTTAACTAAATAAAAGTGTTCTTTTTTTTACTTTTAGATAAATACATATTATTTTTGTTTTATAGTATTTAATTTAAGTTTCATTCCAAATGAATACCATTAATAATACATTTATTGAGAAGCAGGTTTCGAGTTAATGACGGAAGTAAATAACAGTGACAGCAGTATACGGTTTAACACGAGTAAAATTGTTATAACAAATATGTGTTTGATAACAGCGAGCCCGCTTTTAGTGCTTTATATATACTATAACTCTGAGCCAATAAATTCTACATAACGACTACAGTCTCGCCACCTAACTCGTTTTTTAACGGTGTTATTTTTATAACAGACACTTTAATCCCAGATACGTGTAATTAAACACAAATCACAAGACCATTTCGCAAGTATTAATTCCTTTTATGTTCTAACACGAGGAATTAATTGATAATTATATTCGTTCAGCGTTTGTGTAGCTTACCAAACAGCTGGAACCAAGTCGGTATTCTAATAAGGTGAAGTTTTATCTCATAGAAAATGCGCTCCTCACCCTGCTTGATTGATAGCACTACAAATGGCGAGGATAATATATTTTATTGCAGGCACTTAATTTAACCTTCTTGGCTGTCAGATGACAAAGTTGCTCAAAAGAATTAAAAATCTCAAAAAGTTCTCGAAATGTTTGAAATTTGAGTAGGTATATCGGGGAGCACAAGTTGAATGGGAATATATATCAGGAGCTGAATCGGTATCATTTTTGTCTTTATTATGTAAGAATTATGCAAAAATGTTGTAATACACATTCCATGTAAGTTAGAAGAAGTAGGTAGACTTTGTAACAGATTAAAAACGAATAATATATATTTAAATGGATTTGATGTCTCTTAAACCGTTAAAATTAAAATATATTATTTTTCTATAAACATTTTAAGAAATTTTATAAGCATTTCCATAACATTCAACAAAATTCTTTACGTCCATAAATAAAGAAGTAGTGAATTTTTAGGTATTTAACGACCGCCATCTTAGAATCAAATTGCGTTTCAAGCTAACCAGCGATGTAGCTAATAAGATATATTTTGGGCCAAATTTGAACTTCATAATTTCTTCACCAGTTCGTGGTGATAAAAGAATTCTAATTAGAAGTGTAAGTAATTGATATCTACCTCTGTTACCGAAATATTGATATTAAAAATAAGTTTAGGGCATTTATAAGCATTCCAGAGTGTTAATTTTTAATCCCATTGCAGCCATGTTTTTAAACAAGTCAGGTATTCTCAGCAGTAAATGGATTAAGAAATTCAATAGAAAATAAGGAGCCATACATAAATATAAACAGTAAAATGCTGAATATACATTACACTATTTTTTATTTATGATCGTGTCATAAAGCTATAGGTAAAACATTACAGTGTTTCATTTACTTACGTTAGCTTATTTTTTCATAATATACCTTAATGTCATAAATTTATATTTTAAAGCTATGTTAGATAAAATTTTATTATAATATTATATTGCCTTTTAAGTTTATTTGGTAAGAGACGTTTTCAAAAACTTTTATGACTGGGAATTGCATACTATTTTCATAGAGTTCTATATACCGACATTGTTAATATTATTGCTTACTTTAATCCTCAATATGAATGGATTATATATTTTCACCACATTTTTCCTTCACAAAAATAAGAGATTTGATTGAAAGACAAGATGTAATACGCTACGGCAGATCCGAAAGGAACCTTACTTTTAATATCAAAGTGGATTTAAAGAGGGTAGTAAAGGGAATTGAAAATTTCACGCTGTGCTTGCACGAGAGTGAAGGGGAGGCTGTATTACTGTGTAAAATCCCCCAAGAGCAATAAGTAGGCATTATCTACCGGCATGTTATCGACCAGCCGGACTGTGTGAATATGTAACGAATGCCGTGAATACGAGTAATTGATTCCATTACAGTCTATATTTGTGTGTAATTTATCACTTTGATGAAGTAACTGCCTGTTGCTAGCGACGTAACAGGTGTTATTTATTTTGTCATAATAGGAAACAATGTTTATAATTAAAGCTTTTCAATTTACACAATTTATAACCTCCATAACAAAAATATTTTGTTTTATTTGAAAAATGTAATAATACATAGCCTATACATATTTTTGTGCAATATCAGTTTTTCAAAACCATGCTTTAATCCACCAACATACTAAACTTTAAAACTAAAAATATAGTCAATTTGAGTTAGTTCTGTGTAAAGACTAACGTATTTATAATAGGATGCAAACGATGAATAACGTTTTGAAATACCGCTAACTTTTAATTACAAATATTAAATGTAGCAATGATTTATAACTTAACCTCCTTTAAATACTAGTCGTTAGTCATGGGTTAGCACACAAAAGTTTTTAAAATATAAGGACGTAGCCTTCTTAGTGAAAGCATCTATGATGTCATATGATGATGAGGCCATATAATAGGTTTTCAATAAGAAGTAGGCAGCTACCTGAAAACTTATAACATCAATGGCCATGGGTAAGGAGTTGTAAAGTAAAATACAGAGTTAACTAGTTCACATCTGCTTGCGAATGTAGAAGCATACTCAGTTATATATCTCAAAGCTACTGTTGCCAATGTTAATGCTTTGATCAAGAAAAACCATGTATATGTGAAGGTATAATTAGGTAAAAAAGTCTACATCCGGGCCTTTTAATCTATATCGGCTCTAAAATATCTCGAGCGCTTTGTTGTCCAGATAAAGAATTATACATACGCGCGCGCGTATGTGTGCGTGTGTGTGGCGTGCGTGTGTGCGTGCGCGTGTGCGTGCGTGTGTGTGTGTGTGTGTGTGTGTGTGTGTGTGTGTGTGTGTGTGTGTGTGTGTGTGTGTGTGTGTGTGTGTGTGTGTGTGTGTTGTGAAAAAAATGCATTTCCGCATGCCAGGCTTAGGTGTTTTGCCTGGGTATGTCGGACTCGAACATTGGCTGGTGACTGTAGCCAATGCTAATACCGACTAAAAAACTTCCCCTATACTGTGTGTGTGTGTGTGTGTGTGTGTGTGTGTGTGTGTGTGTGTGTGTGTGTGTGTGTGTGTGTGTGTGTGTGTGAGTGAATGTGTAAACCCAAGACTGAGAAGCCCTGTGTATATGACCTTATTTGTTAGAGAAGGGTCTAAAAATGTATATTTCCACATATTTTTATTTACTTCCAGTTTTATTTTTTTAAGTTTTTTACAATGTTTTTGCCGTGTTTCCCTGTTAAAGAAAATAAATACATATATACGTTCTTTAGACCATAATCAATCATAAGCATCTACTTAAATAAATTAACTATTCACTTCGTTAGAGTATGCAAAAAAAACAGTGGTTAGACAAAGCTGTATCTCTAATTTGTATCTCTACTGGTGAAAAATCTAAGAAACACATACCGACAGTAAAATAGCATTTATGACCCCTATTAATGTTACAGTGTTTTTTTGCTGTGACCCGAAAGACAAATACAGTAGGACCTCGTTAATTCGACACTCGATAGTTCGACAGTCCGTATCATTCGACACCAGCCGTGACCAACATAACGTGACAGCAGGGACAAGTGGTGTCCTTGACGGGCCCGCCATTGTTGCCGTGAACGCGCGCCACTGCCCTTTGTATAGCGCATCCTCCTCCCCCTCCCCCTCTGACTCACCCGCTATTCTTAGTCGTCAACTCAGTTCGCTCGTGACGCTGCGGGAGTTAAGACGCGTTTTTGTTCCTTTCGTGATACGTTACTGTTTTACGATCGTTAGACATACGTAGTTGGATGTTACTGAACTGCTTTGTAATTTGTTTGTTTTTTTAAAATGTCAGATAAAAAACGTAAAAGGTGCTTTGTTACGATGGAAATGAAATTAGATGCTCTAAAAAGGATTGACAAAGGTGAAAGTGTACAGAAAGTGGCGAGTGATTTGAACGTTGGTCGGTCAACAGTGATTGGATGGAGGAAGTCTAGAAAAATGGAAATTGAGTCTTGGTGTGTGAAAAGAGTGTGTTCAGAATCGTTAGACAAGAGGAGGAGTATGAAGAGGTCTGAGTATGAACAAGTAAGTGAAGCTCTTTTCCAGTGGTTTAGGATTCAGAGGGAAGAAAGGGACACCGATCTCAGGACCGATTTTACAGGAAAAGGCCTTGAAATTTTATTCAAAACTTTAAAGAAGAGGGAGAGCCTGAATTCACAGCAAGCTCTGGATGGCTGGACAGATGGAAAGAGAGGTATGGTATTAAACAATTGAGCATTTGTGGAGAAAAACTGTCAGCAAATCTCGATAGTTCACATGATTTTAAAATGAAATTTCAAGCTTTGATTGAAGAATTAGGCCTTAGTGGAGAGCAAATCTATAACTGTGATGAAACTGGTCTGAATTTTAGAATGCTCCCAACAAAAAGTTTGGCTCTCAAACAAGAGAAAGCTGCAGCAGGATATAAAAAAAGTAAGGACAGAGTTACTGTGTTGGCTTGCAGTAACGCAAACAGGAACTCATAAATTAAAATTGGGCTCTGATAGGAAAGGCCAGGAAACCTAGAGCCTTCAAAAATATTAAAATGAATGGTGACCATTTTTGACCTCCCCGTTTTTTACAGACACCCAATCAAATGCTTGGATGTCAGAGAGCATTTTTAACGAATGGTTTCACAAACAGTTTGTGCCCGAAATTAAGAAGCATCTAAAGTCCCAGAACCTTCCAATGAAAGCACTCTTGATCCTCGACAACGCAAACAACGCACCCGGCTGTAGATGTCATTCAAGACGGAGAAATTAAAGCTATGTTCTTGCCCCCTAACGTAACCTCCCTTTGCCAGCCTATGGACCCAAGGAGTTTTGGTAAACGCTTAAGAAGTTGTATAGGAAGAAACTCCTTTCATGTCTCATTCAAGCCCTAGATGAAGGAGTCGAATTAGTGGATAAGTTAAAAAAAAATTGATATGCTGGATGTTGTTGGCTGGATTTCCCAGGCATGGGATGAACTCAATCCCCTAACGCTCGTGCGTTCTTGGAGGAAGCTCTTGGACCACCAGGGAAATGAGTTCAACCGAAGAAATTAAAGATGACGAGCTAGCCACTTTAATGGAAAAAATCCCAGGTTGTGAAGAAGCTTCACCTACAGATGTTTTCGAGTGGATGGAACAAGATGAAGAAAGCGGACCAAACTTCAGAGGAAGAAATAGATGATGCTTTAAAATCAAGAGAGGATAGTGAAAGAAGAGTCAGAAGACGACGAAGATACCCACTCAAAAATCAAAACTGACACACAGCGAAAGGTGTAAAATTCTTCGAGGGAGCGATCCAGTATTTACAGGAACAAGGGACGACTGGAATGGACATTTTGTTTTCTTCGACGATTACGTGACGAGGCGGCTCGGCGAAGAAACCAAAGTGAAAAACAATTTAAAAAATCACAAACTATTTTGCGTTGTAAAAAGTAAAAACATGATTGTAACCATGTTACAAGTTATAGTTGTTCCCATATTAATTTATTTTTGTATATACATTTTGTTTTTTTATCTAGCCTATATTATGAATTGAGTTTGTTTATTTTTACATTTATCTCATTTAATTCATTAACTATTTTAAGAGGAAGAAGTACAGCACTGTAAAACAATGTAAGTTGATACATTTTGTTTCATCAGTTTAATATTTGTTTAGTTGTACATTGTTAATTAAATTACAGTCCATCTTAACATAAACTCGCCTTTTTAATATTCCTTGTGTTAAAATCTATATACTCCCTATAGTTCGACATCTTGATAAGTTCGACACCCCGTTAGTCCACAAAGTGTCGAACTATCGAGGTTCTACTGTACCCAAAAATATTACAGAAAAATTTGTTAAATCAAATATACCGATACTATAAGGTATACACAAATGTTTTTTATTTCATTAACTGGAAGTAACTGCTTTACCTTTAATTGTTATTTTGTGTTGTAAATGCTATAAAAAGGACTACTCCCTATTGT